>NC_091466.1:3323006-3378006 GCF_027789765.1 Dendropsophus ebraccatus | reverse complement strand
CCCCATAGTCACCCCCCATCACCTGTGTGCAGGGCTCCCCCATAGTCACCCCCCCATCACCTGTGTGTGCAGCGCTCCCCCATAGTCACCCCCCCATCACCTGTGTGTGCAGGGCTCCCCCATAGTCACCCCCCCATCACCTGTGTGTGCAGGGCTCCCCCATAGTCACCCCCCCCCCATCACCATCACCTGTGTGCAGGGCTCCCCCATAGTCACCCCCCCATCACCTGTGTGTGCAGCGCTCCCCCATAGTCACCCCCCCCATCACCATCACCTGTGTGTGCAGGGCTCCCCCATAGTCACCCCCCCCCCATCACCATCACCTGTGTGCAGGGCTCCCCCATAGTCACCCCCCCCATCACCTGTGTGTGCAGCGCTCCCCCATAGTCACCCCCCCATCACCATCACCTGTGTGTGCAGGGCTCCCCCATAGTCACTCCCCCCATCACCTGTGTGTGCAGCGCTCCCCCATAGTCACCCCCCCCCCATCACCATCACCTGTGTGTGCAGGGCTCCCCCATAGTCACCCCCCATCACCTGTGTGTGCAGGGCTCCCCCATAGTCACCCCCATCACCTGTGTGTGCAGGGCTCCCCCATAGTCACCCCCCATCACCATCACCTGTGTGTGCAGGGCTCCCCCATAGTCACCCCCGTCACGTTGTGTGTGCAGGGCTCCCCCATAGTCACCCCCCATCACCTGTGTGTGCAGGGCTCCCCCATAGTCACCCCTCCATCACCTGTGTGTGCAGGGCTCCCCCATAGTCACTCCCCATCACCATCACCTGTGTGTGCAGGGCTCCCCCCTAATCCCCCCCCCATCACCTGTGTGTGCAGGGCTCCCCCATAGTCACCCCCCCATCACCTGTGTGTGCAGGGCTCCCCCATAGTCACCCCCCCATCACCATCACCTGTGTGCAGGGCTCCCCCATAGTCACCCCTCCATCACCTGTGTGTGCAGGGCTCCCCCATAGTCACCCCTCCATCACCTGTGTGTGCAGGGCTCCCCCATAGTCACCCCTCCATCACCTGTGTGTGCAGGGCTCCCCCATAGTCACTCCCCCCATCACCTGTGTGTGCAGGGCTCCCCCATAGTCACCCCCCATCACCATCACCTGTGTGTGCAGGGCTCCCCCATAGTCACCCCCCCCATCACCATCACCTGTGTGTGCAGGGCTCCCCCATAGTCACCCCCCCCATCACCATCACCTGTGTGTGCAGGGCTCCCCCATAGTCACCCCCCCATCACCTGTGTGTGCAGGGCTCCCCCATAGTCACTCCCCCCATCACCTGTGTGTGCAGGGCTCCCCCATAGTCACCCCCCCCCATCACCTGTTTGTGCAGGGCTCCCCCATAGTCACCCCCGTCACGTTGTGTGTGCAGGGCTCCCCCATAGTCACCCCCCATCACCTGTGTGTGCAGGGCTCCCCCATAGTCACCCCTCCATCACCTGTGTGTGCAGGGCTCCCCCATAGTCACTCCCCCATCACCATCACCTGTGTGTGCAGGGCTCCCCCCTAATCCCCCCCCCCATCACCTGTGTGTGCAGGGCTCCCCCATAGTCACCCCCCCCATCACCTGTGTGTGCAGGGCTCCCCCATAGTCACCCCCCCATCACCATCACCTGTGTGCAGGGCTCCCCCATAGTCACCCCTCCATCACCTGTGTGTGCAGGGCTCCCCCATAGTCACCCCCTCCATCACCTGTGTGTGCAGGGCTCCCCCATAGTCACCCCTCCATCACCTGTGTGTGCAGGGCTCCCCCATAGTCACTCCCCCCATCACCTGTGTGTGCAGGGCTCCCCCATAGTCACCCCCCCATCACCATCACCTGTGTGTGCAGGGCTCCCCCATAGTCACCCCCCCATCACCATCACCTGTGTGTGCAGGGCTCCCCCATAGTCACCCCCCCCATCACCATCACCTGTGTGTGCAGGGCTCCCCCATAGTCACCCCCCCATCACCTGTGTGTGCAGGGCTCCCCCATAGTCACCCCCCCCCCATCACCTGTGTGTGCAGGGCTCCCCCATAGTCACTCCCCCATCACCTGTGTGTGCAGGGCTCCCCCATACTCACCCCCCCCCCATCACCTGTTTGTGCAGGGCTCCCCCATAGTCACACACCCCCATCACCTGTGTGTGCAGGGCTCCCCCATAGTCACTCCCCCCATCACCTGTGTGTGCAGGGCTCCCCCATAGTCACTCCCCCCATCACCTGTGTGTGCAGGGCTCCCCCATAGTCACCCCTCCATCACCTGTGTGTGCAGGGCTCCCCCATAGTCACCCCCCCATCACCTGTGTGTGCAGGGCTCCCCCATAGTCACTCCCCCATCACCTGTGTGTGCAGGGCTCCCCCATAGTCACTCCCCCCCATCACCTGTGTGTGCAGGGCTCCCCCATAGTCACCCCTCCATCACCTGTGTGTGCAGGGCTCCCCCATAGTCACTCCCCCCATCACCTGTGTGTGCAGGGCTCCCCCATAGTCACTCCTCCCATCACCTGTGTGTGCAGGGCTCCCCCATAGTCACTCCTCCCATCACCTGTGTGTGCAGGGCTCCCCCATAGTCACTCCTCCCATCACCTGTGTGTGCAGGGCTCCCCCATAGTCACTCCTCCCATCACCTGTGTGTGCAGGGCTCCCCCATAGTCAACCCCCCCCCAATCACCATTACCTGTGTGTGCAGGGCTCCCCCATAGTCACCCCCCCATCACCTGTGTGTGCAGGGCTCCCCCATGTGGAGGGGTACAGCTGTGGCTGTGTGATCACTCTACATCCTCCTATAAAAAAGCATCTCCAGCTTACTAATCCTATGTGCCCCTAACTGTTACCCCACTATGTGCCCCTAATTGTTACCCCACTATGTGCCCCTAACTGTTACCCCACTATGTGCCCCTAATTGTTACCCCACTATGTGCCCCTAACTGTTACCCCACTATGTGCCCCTAATTGTTACCCCACTATGTGCCCCTAACTGTTACCCCACTATGTGCCCCTAATTGTTACCCCACTATGTGCCCCTAACTGTTACCCCCACTATGTGCCCCTAATTGTTACCCCACTATGTGCCCCTAACTGTTACCCCACTATGTGCCCCTAATTGTTACCCCCATATGTACCCTCCTCTCCTGCATCTCTCTGTGCTGCTGTGTGAGGAGACATAATGGGGTTTGTTCTTCTCACTCGATAGATTTGTATTTTGATATCTGATTCTGCTGCACCAGGTGCCTCACACCTCCCTGTACTGATCATATACTGATCCTCTACTGTACTGCAGAGCTGCACTCAGTATTCTGCTGCACCAGGTGCCTCACACCTCCCTGTACTGATCCTATACTGACCCTCTACTGTACTGCAGAGCTGCACTCACTATTCTGCTGCACCAGGTGCCTCACACCTCCCTGTACTGATCTTATACTATACTGCAGAGCTGCACTCACTATTCTGCTGCACCAGGTGCCTCACACCTCCCTGTACTGATCCTATACTATACTGCAGAGCTGCACTCACTATTCTGCTGCACCAGGTGCCTCACACCTCCCTGTACTGATCATATACTGATCCTCTACTGTACTGCAGAGCTGCACTCAGTATTCTGCTGCACCAGGTGCCTCACACCTCCCTGTACTGATCCTATACTGACCCTCTACTGTACTGCAGAGCTGCACTCACTATTCTGCTGCACCAGGTGCCTCACACCTCCCTGTACTGATCCTATACTGATCCTCTACTGTACTGCAGAGCTGCACTCAGTATTCTGCTGCACCAGGTGCCTCACACCTCCCTGTACTGATCCTATACTGACCCTCTACTGTACTGCAGAGCTACACTCATTATTCTGCTGCACCAGGTGCCTCACACCTCCCTGTACTGATCCTATACTATACTGCAGAGCTGCACTCACTATTCTGCTGCACCAGGTGCCTCACACCTCCCTGTACTGATCCTATACTGATCCTCTACTGTACTGCAGAGCTGCACTCACTATTCTGCTGCACCAGGTGCCTCACACCTCCCTGTTCTGATCCTATACTGATCCTATACTATACTGCAGAGCTGCACTCACTATTCTGCTGCACTAGGTGCCTCACACCTCCCTGTACTGATCCTATACTGATCCTATACTATACTGCAGAGCTGCACTCACTATTCTGCTGCACCAGGTGCCTCACACCTCCCTGTACTGATCTTATACTATACTGCAGAGCTGCACTCACTATTCTGCTGCACTAGGTGCCTCACACTTCCCTATACTGATCCTATACTATACTGCAGAGCTGCACTCACTATTCTGCTGCACCAGGTGCCTCACACCTCACTGTACTGATTCCATACTATACTGCAGAGCTGCACTCACTATTCTGCTGCACCAGGTGCCTCACACCTCCCTGTTCTGATCCTATACTGATCCTATACTATACTTCAGAGCTGTACTCACTATTCTGCTGCTCCAGGTGCCTCACACCTCCCTGTACTGATCTGATCCTATACTATACTGCAGAGCTGCACTCACTATTCTGCTGCACCAGGTGCCTCACACCTTCCTGTTCTGATCCTATACTGATCCTATACTATCCTGCAGAGCTGCACTCACTATTCTGCTGCACTAGGTGCCTCACACCTCCCTGTACTGATCCTATACTATACTGCAGAGCTGCACTCACTATTCTGCTGCACCAGGTGCCTCACACCTCCCTGTACTGATCCTATACTATACTGCAGAGCTGCACTCACTATTCTGCTGCACTAGGTGCCTCACACTAACCTATACTGATCCTATACTATACTGCAGAGCTGCACTCACTATTCTGCTGCACTAAGTGCCTCACACCTCACTGTACTGATTCCATACTATACTATACTGCAGAGTTGCACTCACTATTCTGCTGCACCAGGTGCCTCACACCTCCCTGTTCTGATCCTATACTGATCCTATACTATACTTCAGAGCTGCACTCACTATTCTGCTGCTCCAGGTGCCTCACACCTCCCTGTACTGATCTGATCCTATACTATACTTCAGAGCTGCACTCACTATTCTGCTGCACCAGGTGCCTCACACCTCCCTGTACTAATCCTATACTATACTGCAGAGCTGAACTCACTATTCTTCTGTACCAGGTGCCTCACACCTCCCTGTACTGATCCTATACTGATCCTATACTATACTGCAGAGCTGCACTCACTATTCTGCTGCACCAGGTGCCTCACACCTCCCTGTACTAATCCTATACTATACTGCAGAGCTGCACTCACTATTCTGCTGCACCAGGTGCCTCACACCTCCCTGTACTGATACTATACTATACTGCAGAGCTGCACTCACTATTCTGCTCCACCAGGTGCCTCACACCTCCCTGTACTGATCCTATACTATACTGCAGAGCTGAACTCACTATTCTTCTGTACCAGGTGCCTCACACCTCCCTGTACTGATCCTATACTGATCCTATACTATACTGCAGAGCTGCACTCACTATTCTGCTGCACCAGGTGCCTCACACCTCCCTGTACTAATCCTATACTATACTGCAGAGCTGAACTCACTATTCGTCTGTACCAGGTGCCTCACACCTCCCTGTACTGATCCTATACTGATCCTATACTATACTGCAGAGCTGCACTCACTATTCTGCTGCACCAGGTGCCTCACACCTCCCTGTACTAATCCTATACTATACTGCAGAGCTGCACTCACTATTCTGCTGCACCAGGTGCCTCACACCTCCCTGTACTGATCCTATACTATACTGCAGAGCTGCACTCACTATTCTGCTCCACCAGGTGCCTCACACCTCCCTGTACTGATCCTATACTATACTGCAGAGCTGCACTCACTATTCTGCACCAGGTGCTTCACACCTCCCTGTACTGATCCTATACTGATCCTATACTATACTGCAGAGCTGCACTCACTATTCTGCTGCACTAGGTGCCTCACACCTCCCTGTACTGATCCTATACTGATCCTATACTATACTGCAGAGCTGCACTCACTATTCTGCTGCACCAGGTGCCTCACACTTCCCTATACTGATCCTATACTATACTGCAGAGCTGCACTCACTATTCTGCTGCACCAGGTGCCTCACACCTCCCTGTACTGATCCTATACTATACTGCAGAGCTGCACTCACTATTCTGCTGCACCAGGTGCCTCACACCTCCCTGTACTAATCCTATACTATACTGCAGAGCTGCACTCACTATTCTGCTGCACCAGGTGCCTCACACCTCCCTGTAATGTATAAATACATAACCATAAACCCGGCTACATCAAGTACAGAGCTTCCTGCTTATAGCAAAACAACAGCTCAATAAATAATAATCAGCCCTCACACCTGCCTCACCCGGCCAGTCCAGCTTCATTATAAAACACTACCCCCCCCCAACTTACCGCTACTACTACTATTACTACCCCCCAATACTACTATTACTACCCCCCACCACTACTACTATTACTACCCCCCAATACTACTACTATTACTACCCCACACTACTACTATTACTACCCCCCAATACTACTATTACTACCCCCCCAATACTACTACTATTACTACCCCCCAAATACTACTACTATTACTACCCCCCAATACTACTACTACTATTACTACCCCCCACACTACTACTATTACTACCCCCCCCACCACTACTACTATTACTACCCCCCCCCCCAACTTACCGCTACTACTACTATTACTACCCCCCACACTACTACTATTACTACCCCCCACACTACTACTATTACTACCCCCCACACTACTACTATTACTACCCCCCACACTACTACTATTACTACCCCCCAAATACTACTACTATTACTACCCCCCAATACTACTATTACTACCCCCCCACACTACTACTATTACTACCCCCCAATACTACTACTATTACTACCCCCCAATACTACTATTACTACCCCCCACACTACTACTACTACCCCCCAATACTACTACTATTACTACCCCCAATACTACTACTATTACTACCCCCCACACTACTACTATTACTACCCCCCAATACTACTATTACTACCCCCCACACTACTACTACTACCCCCCAATACTACTACTATTACTACCCCCAATACTACTACTATTACTACCCCCCAATACTACTACTATTACTACCCCCCAAATACTACTACTATTACTACCCCCCCACCTTCACTACTACTATTACTACCCCCCAATACTACTACTATTACTACCCCCCACACTACTACTATTACTACCCCCCCACACTACTACTATTACTACCCCCCACACTACTACTATTACTACCCCCCAAATACTACTACTATTACTACCCCCCAATACTACTATTACTACCCCCCACACTACTACTATTACTACCCCCCAAATACTACTACTATTACTACCCCCCACCACTACTACTATTACTACCCCCCCAAATACTACTATTACTACCCCCCACACTACTACTACTACTACCCCCCAATACTACTACTATTACTACCCCCCAATACTACTATTACTACCCCCCACCACTACTACTATTACTACCCCCCACCACTACTACTATTACTACCCCCCAATACTACTACTATTACTACCCCCCACCACTACTACTATTACTACCCCCCACTACTACTACTATTACTACCCCCCACTACTACTACTATTACTACTCCCCACACTACTACTATTACTACCCCCCACACTACTACTATTACTACCCCCCACACTACTACTATTACTACCCCCCAAATACTACTACTATTACTACCCCCCCAATACTACTATTACTACCCCCCACACTACTACTATTACTACCCCCCAAATACTACTACTATTACTACCCCCCACACTACTACTATTACTACCCCCCAAATACTACTATTACTACCCCCCACACTACTACTACTACTACCCCCAATACTACTACTATTACTACCCCCCAATACTACTATTACTACCCCCCACCACTACTACTATTACTACCCCCCACCACTACTACTATTACTACCCCCCAATACTACTACTATTACTACCCCCCACCACTACTACTATTACTACCCCCCACACTACTACTATTACTACGCCCCAATACTACTACTATTACTACCCCCCAAATACTACTACTATTACTACCCCCCACCACTACTACTATTACTACCCCCCAATACTACTACTATTACTACCCCCCACACTACTACTATTACTACCCCCCAATACTACTACTATTACTACCCCCAATACTACTATTACTACCCCCCACCACTACTACTATTACTACCCCCCAATACTACTATTACTACCCCCCCACCACTACTACTATTACTACCCCCCAATACTACTATTATTACTACCCCCCCCCAATACTACTACTATTACTACCCCCCAATACTACTACTATTACTACCCCCCCCCCAATACTACTACTATTACTACCCCCCACTACTACTACTATTACTACCCCCCAATACTACTATTACTACTCCCCACACTACTACTATTACTACCCCCCAAATACTACTACTATTACTACCCCCCACACTACTACTATTACTACCCCCCCAATACTACTACTATTACTACCCCCCAATACTACTACTATTACTACCCCCCAAATACTACTACTATTACTACCCCCCACCACTACTACTATTACTACCCCCCACACTACTACTATTACTACCCCCAATACTACTACTATTACTACCCCCAATACTACTATTACTACCCCCCACCACTACTACTATTACTACCCCCCAATACTACTATTACTACCCCCCCACCACTACTACTATTACTACCCCCAATACTACTACTATTACTACTCCCCACACTACTACTATTACTACCCCCCAATACTACTACTATTACTACCCCCCAATACTACTACTATTACTACCCCCCAAATACTACTATTACTACCCCCCACACTACTACTATTACTACCCCCCAATACTACTACTATTACTACCCCCCACTACTACTATTACTACCCCCCCACCACTACTACTATTACTACCCCCCAAATACTACTACTATTACTACCCCCCAATACTACTATTACTACTCCCCACACTACTACTATTACTACCCCCCAAATACTACTACTATTACTACCCCCCACACTACTACTATTACTACCCCCCAATACTACTACTATTACTACCCCCCAAATACTACTACTATTACTACCCCCCAAATACTACTACTATTACTACCCCCCAATACTACTACTATTACTACCCCCCACACTACTACTATTACTACCCCCCAATACTACTACTATTACTACCCCCCACACTACTACTATTACTACCCCCCACACTACTACTATTACTACCCCCAATACTACTATTACTACCCCCCACACTACTACTATTACTACCCCCCAATACTACTACTATTACTACCCCCCAATACTACTACTATTACTACCCCCCAAATACTACTACTATTACTACCCCCCAATACTACTACTATTACTACCCCCCAATACTACTACTATTACTACCCCCCAATACTACTACTATTACTACCCCCCAAATACTACTATTACTACCCCCCAAATACTACTACTATTACTACCCCCCAAATACTACTACTATTACTACCCCCCAAATACTACTACTATTACTACCCCCCAATACTACTACTATTACTACCCCCCAATACTACTACTATTACTACCCCCCACTACTACTACTATTACTACCCCCCACCACTACTATTACTACCCCCCACCACTACTACTATTACTACCCCCCAATACTACTACTATTACTACCCCCCCAAATACTACTACTATTACTACCCCCCAAATACTACTACTATTACTACCCCCCCACCACCACTACTACTATTACTACCCCCAATACTACTACTATTACTACCCCCCCACACTACTACTATTACTACCCCCCCACTACTACTACCCCCCAAATACTACTACTATTACTACCCCCCACCACTACTACTATTACTACCCCCCAATACTACTACTATTACTACCCCCCAATACTACTACTATTACTACCCCCCAATACTACTATTACTACCCCCCCACACTACTACTATTACTACCCCCCACACTACTACTATTACTACCCCCCAATACTACTACTATTACTACCCCCCACTACTACTACTATTACTACCCCCCACACTACTACTATTACTACCCCCCAAATACTACTACTATTACTACCCCCCACCACTACTACTATTACTACCCCCCAATACTACTACTATTACTACCCCCCAAATACTACTACTATTACTACCCCCCAATACTACTACTATTACTACCCCCCCCACTACTACTATTACTACCCCCCAATACTACTACTATTAATACCCCCCCACCACCACTATTACTACTCCCCAATACTACTACTATTACTACCCCCCAATACTACTACTATTACTACCCCCCCACTACTACTACTATTACTATCCCCAAATACTACTATTACTACCCCCCACACTACTACTATTACTACCCCCAATACTACTACTATTACTACCCCCCACTACTATTACTACCCCCCAATACTAATACTATTACTACCCCCCCCCACCACTACTACTATTACTACCCCCCACCACTACTACTATTACTACCCCCCACCACCACTACTATTACTACCCCCCACTACCACTACTATTACTACCCCCCACTACTACTACTATTACTACCCCCAATACTACTACTATTACTACCCCCCACACTACTACTATTACTACCCCCCCACACTACTACTATTACTACCCCCCCACCACTACTATTACTACCCCCCACCACTACTACTATCACTACCCCCCCACCACTACTATTACTACCCCCCCACCACTACTACTATTACTACCCCCCCACCACTACTACTATTACTACCCCCCAATACTACTACTATTACTACCCCCCACTACTACTATTATTACCCCCCACCACTACTATTACTACCCCCCCACCACTACTACTATTACTACCCCCCCACCACTACTACTATTACTACCCCCTAATACTACTACTATTACTACCCCCCCACCACTACTACTATTACTACCCCCTAATACTACTACTATTACTACCCCCCAATACTACTACTATTACTACCCCCCACCACCACTATTACTACCCCCCAATACTACTACTATTACTACCCCCCCCCACTACTACTATTACTACCCCCCAATACTATTACTATTACTACCCCCCACACTACTACTATTACTACCCCCCAAATACTACTACTATTACTACCCCCCCCACCACTACTACTATTACTACCCCCCAATACTACTACTATTACTACCCCCCCAATACTACTACTATTACTACCCCCCAAATACTACTACTATTACTACCCCTCAAATACTACTACTATTTCTACCCCCCAAATACTACTACTATTACTACCCCCCAATACTACTACTATTACTACCCCCCACTACTACTACTATTACTACCCCCCCACCACTACTATTACTACCCCCCATTACTACTACTATTACTACCCCCCAATACTACTACTATTACTACCCCCCAATACTACTACTATTACTACCCCTTAAATACTACTACTATTACTACCCCCCCACCACCACTACTACTATTACTACCCCCAATACTACTACTATTACTACCCCCCACACTACTACTATTACTACCCCCCCACTACTACTACTATTACTACCCCCCAAATACTACTACTATTACTACCCCCCACCACTACTACTATTACTACCCCCCAATACTACTACTATTACTACCCCTCACTACTACTACTATTACTACCCCCCAATACTACTACTATTACTACCCCCCACACTACTACTATTACTACCCCCCAAATACTACTACTATTACTACCCCCCACACTACTACTATTACTACCCCCCAATACTACTACTATTACTACCCCCCAATACTACTACTATTACTACCCCCCACTACTACTACTATTACTACCCCCCAATACTACTATTACTACCCCCCACACTACTACTATTACTACCCCCCAAATACTACTACTATTACTACCCCCCACTACTACTACTATTACTACCCCCCAATACTACTATTACTACCCCCCACACTAATACTATTACTACCCCCCAAATACTACTACTATTACTACCCCCCACCACTACTACTATTACTACCCCCCAAATACTACTACTATTACTACCCCCCAATACTACTACTATTACTACCCCCCCCACCACTACTACTATTACTACCCCCCAATACTACTACTATTACTACCCCCCCCACCACTACTACTATTACTACCCCCCAATACTACTACTATTACTACCCCCCTCACCACCACTATTACTACCCCCCAATACTACTACTATTACTACCCCCCAATACTACTACTATTACTACCCCCCCACTACTACTATTACTACCCCCCCACTACTACTATTACTACCCCCCCACTACTACTACTATTACTATCCCCCAATACTACTATTACTACCCCCCACACTACTACTATTACTACCCCCAATACTACTACTATTACTACCCCCCACACTACTACTATTACTACCCCCCCACACTACTACTATTACTACCCCCCCACCACTACTATTACTACCCCCCCCCACTACTACTATCACTACCCCCCCCACCACTACTATTACTACCCCCCCACCACTACTACTATTACTACCCCCCCACCACTACTACTATTACTACCCCCCCACCACTACTACTATTACTACCCCCCAATACTACTACTATTACTACCCCCCAATACTACTACTATTACTACCCCCCACTACTACTATTACTACCCCCCACCACTACTACTATTACTACCCCCCCACCACTACTACTATTACTACCCCCCCACCACTACTACTATTACTACCCCCCAATACTACTACTATTACTACCCCCCACCACCACTATTACTACCCCCCATTACTACTACTATTACTACCCCCCCCACTACTACTATTACTACCCCCCAATACTACTACTATTACTACCCCCCACCACTACTACTATTACTACCCCCCAATACTACTATTACTACCCCCCACCACTACTACTATTACTACCCCCAATACTACTACTATTACTACCCCCCAATACTACTACTATTACTACCCCCCACCATTACTACTATTACTACCCCCCAATACTACTATTACTACCCCCCACCACTACTACTATTACTACCCCCCAATACTTCTACTATTACTACCCCCAATACTACTACTATTACTACCCCCAATACTACTACTATTACTACCCCCCAATACTACTACTATTACTACCCCACCACCACTACTACTATTACTACCCCCCAATACTACTACTATTACTACCCCCCACACTACTACTATTACTACCCCCCACCACTACTACTATTACTACCCCCCCACTACTACTATTACTACCCCCCACCACTACTACTATTACTACCCCCCACCACCACTACTACTACTACTACCCCCCAATACTACTACTATTACTACCCCCCAATACTACTACTATTACTACCCCCCAATACTACGACTACTATTACTACCCCCCACTACTACTATTACTACCCCCCCCAATACTACTATTATTACTACCCCCTACTACTACTATTACTACACCACCACCACTATTACTATTACTACCCCCCAATACTACTACTATTACTACCCCCTACTACTACTATTACTACCCCCCCACCACTCCTACTACTATTACTACCCCCAATACTACTACTATTACTACCCCCCACCACTACTACTATTACTACCCCCCACCACTACTACTATTACTACCCCCCAATACTACTACTATTACTACCCCCCCACTACTACTATTATTACTATCCCCCAATACTACTATTACTACCCCCCACACTACTACTATTACTACCCCCAATACTACTACTATTACTACCCCCCACTACTACTATTACTACCCCCCAATACTAATACTATTACTACCCCCCCACCACTACTACTATTACTACACCCACCTTTACTACTACTACCCCCCCACCACCACTACTAATACCCCCCCACTACTACTTCTAGTATTACTACTACCCCCCACTACTACCCCCTCCACTACTACTATTACTACCCCACCACTACTATTGCTACCCCACCACTACTACTATTACTACCCCCCACCACTACTACTATTACTACTCCACCACTACTACTATTGCTACCCCCCCACTACTACTATTACTACCCCTCACCACTACTACTATTACTACCTCCTACTACTACTATTACTACCCCCCACCACTACTACTACTATTACTACCCCCCAATACTACTACTATTACTACTACCCCACCACTACTACTATTACTACTCCACCACTACTACTATTGCTACCCCCCCACTACTACTATTACTACCCCCCACCACTACTACTATTACTACCTCCTACTACTACTATTACTACCCCCCACCACTCCTACTACTATTACTACCCCCCAATACTACTACTATTACTACTACCCCCCACCACTACTACTATTACTACCCCCCAATACTACTACTATTACTACCCCCCCACTACTACTACTATTACTACCCCCCAATACTACTATTACTACCCCCCAATACTACTATTACTACCCCCCAATACTACTATTACTACCCCCCACACTACTACTATTACTACCCCCCAATACTACTACTATTACTACCCCCCACTACTACTATTACTACCCCCCACTACTGCTATTACTACCCCCCCTACCACTACTACTATTACTACCCCCCAATACTAATACTATTACTACCCCCCACCACTACTACTATTACTACCCCCCACTACTACTACTATTACTTCCCCCCACTACTACTACTATTACTACCCCCACCTTTACTACTACTACCCCCCCCCCCACTACTATTAATACCCCCCCACTTCTACTTCTACTATTACTACCCCCCACTACTACCCCCTCCACTACTACTATTACTACCCCACCACTACTACTATTGCTACCCCACCACTACTACTATTACTACCCCCCACCACTACTACTACCCCCCACCACTACTACTATTACTACCCCACCACTACTACTATTGCTACCCCCCCACTACTACTATTACTACCCCCCCACCACTACTACTATTACTACCCCCCCACCACTACTACTATTACTACCCCCCCACCACTACTACTATTACTACCCCCCCCCCCACTACTACTATTACTACCCCCCCACTACTACTATTACTACCCCCCCCACTACTACTATTACTACCCCCCACCACTACTACTATTACTACCCCCCCAATACTACTATTACTTCCCCCTACTACTACTATTACTACCCCACCACCACTATTACTATTACTACCCCACCACCACTATTACTATTACTACCCCCCACCACCACTATTACTATTACTATCCCCACCACTACTACTACCTAACCCACACTCACACCTCACAGCACGCAAAATAATATAGTAAAAACACTCTACACCAAAGCCAATAATTGAATAAATCTATAACATGGTTTGAGCCATTCTCGAATATAGTCCCAGTTTGGACATAACTGAACAAAATAAGAGCAAAGTAAGACAACCAAAACAAAGCCCAAACTATACATAAACAGTGGTACCTTGGTAGAAGAGTAACTTGGATTGAGGGCGTTTTGGTTAAAGAGCTCACAGTTTTTCAAAATTATGACTTGGTGTAAGAGCATTGCTTTGGTGTAAGAGCTCCCTGTACTGGGAGGGAGGGGGGGAGGGACATGGTCTGCATAGCGGGGTCTACACCTCAAATCCAAATCATAGCAGATCCACCTCAGGCTGGGGCTTACATCAGGGGACAGGACTGTGGAGGTTATCTCTTCATAGCTGTAACCCCTCTCTCCCCGGACAGAGAGTGCTGCATGTATGTGCCCACATCTGTCCTGCTCATTCCTTCCTGTTCCCTGCAGTCTCTGTCAGCCCTTGTGTTTCCCATCCTCTCCATTACTGTACAGTAACTTATAATATCACATATCCAGCTGCTGTGTTATTAGGGTTATACAGTTACTATACATTATATACCACATGCTGCTATACTGTTCAGTAACTTATATATCACATATCCAGCTGCTGCAGTGTTATCAGGGTTATACAGTTACTATACATTATACACCACATGCTGCTATACTGTACAGTAACTTATATATCACATATCCAGCTGCTGCGTTATCAGGGTTATACAGTTACTATACATTATATACCACATGCTGCTATACTGTACAGTAAATTATATATCACATATCCAGCTGCTGTGTTATTAGGGTTATACAGTTACTATACATTATATACCACATGCTGCTATACTGTTCAGTAACTTATATATCACATATCCAGCTGCTGCAGTGTTATCAGGGTTATACAGTTACTATACATTATACACCACATGCTGCTATACTGTACAGTAACTTATATATCACATATCCAGCTGCTGTGTTATCAGGGTTATATAGTTACTATACATTATACACCACATGCTGCTATACTGTACAGTAACTTATATATCACATTTCCAGCTGCTGTGTAATCAGGGTTATACAGTTACTATACATTATACACCACATGCTGCTATACTGTACAGTAAATTATATATCACATATCCAGCTGCTGTGTTATCAGGGTTATACAGTTACTATACATTATACACCACATGCTGCTATACTGTACAGTAACTTATATATCACATATCCAGCTGCTGTGTTATCAGGGTTATACAGTTACTATACATTATATACCACATGCTGATTGCTATACTGTACAGTAACTTATATATCACATATCCAGCTGCTGTGTTATCAGGGTTATGCAGTTACTATACATTTTACACCACATGCTGAATGCTATACTGTACAGTAACTTATATATCACATATTCAGCTGCTGTGTTATCAGGGTTATACAGTTACTATACATTATATACCACATGCTGCTATACTGTACAGTAACTTATATATCACATATCCAGCTGCTGCTGTGTTATCAGAGTTATACAGTTACTATACATTATACACCACATGCTGGTTGCTATACTGTACAGTAACTTATATATCACATATCCAGCTGCTGTGTTGTTAGGGTTATACAGTTACTATATATTATATACCACATGCTGCTATACTGTACAGTAACTTATATATCACATATCCAGCTGCTGTGTTGTTAGGGTTATACAGTTACTATACATTATACACGGCATGCTGCTATACTATACAGTAACTTATATATCACATATCCAGCTGCTGCAGTGTTATCAGGGTTATACAGTTACTATACATTATATACCACATGCTGCTATACTGTACAGTAACTTATATATCACATATCCAGCTGCTGTGTTATCAGGGTTATATAGTTACTATACATTATACACCACATGCTGCTATACTGTACAGTAACTTATATATCACATATCCAGCTGCTGTGTTATCAGGGTTATACAGTTACTATACATTATATACCACATGCTGCTATACTGTACAGTAACTTATATATCACATATCCAGCTGCTGTGTTATCAGGGTTATACAGTTACTATACATTATATACCACATGCTGCTATACTGTACAGTAACTTATATATCACATATCCAGCTGCTGTGTTATCAGGGTTATACAGTTACTATACATTATATACCACATGCTGCTATACTGTACAGTAACTTATAATGTCACAGATCCTGCTGCTTCTCATTGTTTCATCTCTTCTACATGTTATTCAGAATAATAATCAGTATATTTGGGGGTGGAACCAATTGTCTGCAGATCAGTGATTTCTTATGGGAACATTTGCTTTGTTGTAAGAGTGTATTTGAATTACAAGATCCGTCCCGGAACGAATTATGCTTCTTAACCAAGGCACCACTGTGTATATATATGCACATACATAAATACATTTTTTTTTTTAAACATACACACACACACACACACACACACACACACTACCCTTCAAACCCAACACACAAAACACCCACACACAATATACAACTCTAACAGTTATATAAAATATCCCAATACCAACTTAAGAATACGAGGCCTTATAAGACACAAATAATAACCTAAATCATATTATAATATGAAAAGCAAATAATGATAATAAATAAAATAATGCAAATCATAAAATTACAGCAACCATATCACACATAAACCTATCTAATACACTTACTATAAGCCCCATGACCCACACCCCAAATCTGGACATGAGTCTGGGTCCATAAGTTCAGTTCTTGTCCCTCAGTGACCCATGCCAGAACCCCAAGTACCCGTCCAGGGAAAAGCATACGATGTAAACCCCCCATCACCCCACCCAACCTATTCTATACCCCAGAACACATACAATAACTATAATTGTCGATAAGGCTTATCCAGCCCTCAACTTACCAAACTACCTTAACATAAAGTGTACACTATAACAATATCCCATAACACCAACACATTATGACATTACAGCAAGGCTCAAGTTCGGTAGCCTGTAAAGCCTTTACCGTTCAGAACTTGATAGAAAACAAAAAGCTAACATGTCACGCATTGGCCCCCGGAGGATGGCAGACCGGGTGCTCTGAGATCTCCTCTCTACTACCTCCAGTCGAGACGAGATGCTCGAGTTTCCTCCTCAGGCCCTGATACACACGATACCTATTCAGGGACCTGAGGCTCGAGAGCTGGCGGAAGAACCTCACAACCCGCTTCTTGAATATCTCCCACCACTCTGACTTACTACTACATAGGCCCGGCAGAGGTACCTGACTCTGAAGAAAATCTGGTCTTACCTCTGCTCCTTCCTGAGGGACGAATTCAGCCTCCAGTAGCCTCTACCCATCCGGGGGGTCTCTGAAACATTCAGGGAAAATAAAATCAGCCTGTGATCGGAAACTCAACCACGGACACTGCGGAAGAGACAGCTTCCTCCTTTAAATAAAACCTGTCTAATCTAGACATGCAGCTACCTGGATGATATGTGAAACCCGCGTGGCCCGAATGTGGGCATCCTCCAGTCGAGCTTCCCTAACTATACTAATCAGCGCCATACTATCATAAGCCAGCTTGCCTTTGACACCTCTCCTGTCCTGAGACCTCATGATAGTGTTGAAGTCTCCACAAAAGATCACTTGCCGACTCGTAAAAAGAAAGGGCTTAATCCTCATAAAAAGGCTTTTACGGTCCGACTTAGGGCCCTATTCCACCGGACGATTATCGTTCAGATTATCGTTAAATCGTTCGAATCTAAACGATAATCGTTCGGTTGAATAGCAGTTAACTACTAACGACCGAACGAGAAATCGTTGATCGTTTAATAAGACCTGGACCTATTTTTATCATTGCTCGTTCGCATTGAATAAGAAGTCGTGCGGTCGTTCGCAGTAGTGACGAACGCAATAGCGATGACAAGACGACCGCAAGAACGATCATAAGTAACTATTATCTTTCCATGTAAATGGGTGAGCGATTTCAGGTCGTTCGTAATAGTGGTCGTTTGGATTGTTTATCGTTAACGATTATGCGAACAATAATCGTCCCGTGGAATAGGGCCCTTAGTTTGTGGGGCATAGATGTTAATGAGCCGGAGCTCTTGCCCCTTCATGAGGACATCCAAGATCAGGCACCTCCCCATTTCCAACTCGATAACCTGTCTGCATTCTATAGGAGCGGTAAAAAGGACCGCCACCCCACTATACGGCTCAGCTGCAAGAGACCAGTGTGAAGGCCCATGCCTCCACTCTCTCTTGGCTTTTACTAGTAATGCTTGATCTGTGAACCTGGTCTCCTGCAAAAACAAAATGTCAGCGATAATAGAACCAATAAAATCAAAGGCTGCAAATCTAGCCTTATCCGACTTAATGCTGGCACAGTTAATGGATGCCAGCGTCAATGGGGCAAGTGCCGCCATCCTGAGTGATTGAGTTAAACAGCCTTACTTACTTTTTCCCTTTCTTCTTACCCCCCTCCCCATCAGAGGATGACTTTTAGACTTTTCTTTAATCCTTTTCAAGGATGTAGACAAATCAATCAGTGGATCCTCATCTCCAGACCCTGGGGCCACCTGACCTCCTGAGGAAACTGCCTCTGGAGGAGCAGGCTCGGCGCCCCCTGGAAGCTCCTCCACCTCCAAACCCCCTTCTCCAAGGGTCTGGTACCTATTGGATAGAACGATCAGAGGGGGGTTAGTCGGGTCTTAATTAAACACATGGCCCATAACACCAGAGGAGGATTTAGAGGAAGCACCAGACTTCCCTTGACCCTGCCTCCTTTTGCCACACTTAGGTCTTTCATCTTGCCATTTCCCACCATCCTCAGCCAAACTTTTCATATTGGCAGGAACTTGAGGATATGGCCCCTCTTGGCTTCTTCCTTACGAAGTCTCCTCATCTCTTTGCCTAACTCAGCATCCCCCAGAGCCTCAGCTGTTCTCTCTGAGCCAGCGCCAGGAGCAGGACCACTGACTACTCCTGCTACCAGGGAACTTCCAAGGTCCCTGCTCCTTCTGCGCTTCTCCTCTCGTTTGAGCTTAGAGGGGCTCTTGTTTTTCACCTTTACTGGCCCTGGTGCCCCTTCTCCTTTGCTGGTTCCCTCCCCAGGTGAGGCACTATCAAGGCTCTCTCCATCCTGGGCGGCCACAGCATTGGAAAATAAGCTGAGACACTGGCTAAACAGGTGACTGAGGTCACCACACAGGTTACAGCGAATACGACCACAGGTGGCAGCCAGATGACCCTCCGCACCACACAATGCACAAATCTGTTTAGTACAATTTGCGGTAAAGTGGGTGGGATCACCATACTTGTGGCACAGCTTCGGCTGTCCCTGGTAAAAGACTTGGACTCTGTGTGTGACAGTGTTCCCTGAACGTCGGAGACGGACTGAAAACGTCCAGTCTCCGACCATATGCGATTCTCATCCATGTTTTTCTTGGGGACATCCATCACTTCCCCAAACCTGCCTAGCCAGGTCATGATGTCATAACAACAAAGTCATTACGCATCAGAGCGGCCACTCTCTTGACTGAACTCTGACGGGATACCGCCTTTACAGCGAAATTCCGCCACATGGGCTCATCCTTCATCAACACATGATTGGACCAGAAGAGCTCAAGCCCCTCTGGCTTCACGAAGCTGATGTCGAATTCAGAGGTACTGTAGGGATGGATCAGGGCAAAGATGTCATTCGTTCAGAATCTCATCTAGAAGAGAAGCTCCACCACCTTTGCCCTGGATGGGGACACATCACTGCCTCTCCATACCAGACGGACCACATTCCTACAGCCCACCTCCTGCCCATTTGTAGGGAGGGACCAGACTACCAGATCCGTAGAAGCACGTCCCTACATGCGAAACAGCTGTCATGTGTTAACAGTCGTCAGAGCCTGGCGTCGCGTGTTCCTGCTGTACTCTGCATGGATGTTTTAATGAAGATTTAATAAAGATTATTATTTTAAACGGTGAGTGCCCCCATTTACAAACCTCTCTAATAATATCGTTGAGATCCTAGTATAGGAAGCCTCTGGCAAGATACATACACTGCTTAGGTAGATGACCAAAGGGAGCAGATATGATCTAATCAGGTGTACCCTTTCTCTGGGGTTTAAAGACCAACCTGCCCACCACCTTCTGAGTGGAATCCTGGAACCTACCATCCCAGGGTTCAGTGGGGTAATCATCCTGGCTGACTGTAATGCCTTTTTTCAAAGTCCCTGGAACAGTGTACAGGAGATCAAACTCAGGCTCTCCCCCATCTTGCCAGATAATCTCACACCTGTGCCGGTTGCCTCTGTGTAGCAGTCCACCTTCGACATCACCATATCGGCCTCCCCTGTCAAGAACACGAAGATGGTGACATCATTAGGGTATGCTCATCCTGCCCTCTGTCATTGATCCACAACTAACCCCCCTAAGGAAGGGGTTGATTGCAAACACGTATAACACTGGCCTCAAAGGACAGCCCTGGTGAACACTAGACCAAACCTCAAAAGAGTGGCCATACAAATCGTTCACCAGCAGGAAATACTCCGCCCTGCATACAAGATCATTAGCAAATTCAAAAAAGAATTTGGCAGGCCACATCTAAGGCTGATGGACCAGAGGTTCTCCTGATTTGGCCTGATCCAGAGACAGTAAATGCCCAGCAAATCACCTCAAGGAGTATTCCACAGCACTAGAGCTTTCTGATTTGCCCTGAATCTTCTTGTTCAGCCCCTCACCTGCCTTACTACCACTGCTCCCACTATAGATACCAGTAGAAACAGCACCAGCCACCATCTTGCCATCTATCGCTCCTCTTTGCTGGACCTACTCCACATCAGAAACTGGGACTGGCTTGTAACGAGTCAACAGACTGACTTCTCGGCTGGCCCAGCCTGCTGAAATGGAGTTTACTTGCTCCTCACTGTTCCTTGTGATAGAATTGTCACCCAGTGCTTCTCCAATCGAGAAGGACTCCTGCTGGATAATGGCTTTCAGCAGCCCCTCATCCATCTACCCCTCAGACAACCCCCTCCCCCGTGCAGCCTCAGGTAAGGCCACTTGTGCAGCCTGGATTATACTTTTCTGGGGTGCAGTCTACTGACTTTGGGAATTCTTAGTATTGCCCACCTCAGCCATCTCCTCACCCGCACTCTTAGAAGACAATTCTTGGGGATTCTGGGAAGCACTTTGGAAGATGAAAGTTCTTACTCCTCATCCACCCATGCCTTTCTCTATTCAGGATGATCTTCTGGAAATTCCCAGCACCCTCCAGGAGGATCTTTCTCCTTCCAGCCTCTTGACCTCCACTTTCAGTGCCTGTACTCGCTGAGAGGGCTCAGGTTTGTTCCCCTTGCTGGCTGCACCTGAACTCCTCTCAGTTGTTTCCCCAGGTCCTCATAAAGCTCAGCCACAATACTGGAGCTAGAGCTACTAATTGACTCCTTAGGGCCTGAATCTCCCCACTACACATCTTTTCCTTGGGCCCTGAATGGAACAGGGCAACTTTGCTCTTTTTTCCCCATTTGCTTTATGAAGCCTTTCAGCTTACAAAGATGCCAATAGAGCCAGACCCACATTGCTGCGAGAAAGGTTAGGCCTTCTTACTGAAGGTACCTCAGAAACTCTGACTGGTATTGGATTCTTCTCCTCAATCTCCCCAGCCTGGACTGGAGAGTGGGAGCCTTTTCCATAAAGGTGGCAGGTTTTAAGGAAAGGCTGCCACCTTTCTGGGAAAGGTCGATGGAAGGCATCCTCTGTCCTTGGCTCTGCATCTCAAGAGCTCACACAGGTATGTCTGCTTACCACACCCTCCAGAGCTGCACTCACTATGCTGCAGGTAAGATCACTGTGTAGATACATTACATTCCTTATCCTGTACCGATTCAGTGTTACATCCTGTATTATACTCCAGAGCTGCACTCACTATTCTGCTGGTGAGGGCACTGTGTACATACATTACAATACTGATCCTGAGTTACATCCTGTATTATACCCCAGAGCTGCACTCATTATTCTGCTGGTGAGGGCACTGTGTACATACATTACTGGAGAATATCCTGGTAATGTCATCTCTATACGATGTATAAGGATGAGAATTTTCAGCATTTTGGTGCCCCTTGATGGTTGCTCAGTGAGTAAGAAGTTTCCAGTCCCTGATCTCTGGCCTTGCTCATCGTTCTCTCTCATGTGTCATGCAGGATGATGGCTGATCTTCAATCTCAGAACCAGTGACTCGGCAGGTGAGTATCCTATGCATACTTATTTGTTATAGATTCAGCGCTGTTCACATTGACACCACTTACTCTGATTTCTTACAGGTTTCCCCTGCCTGTGTTCAGTGCCAAGATTCAGCAGAACAATCGCTTCCATCTTATGTTCCGTTCTCGGCACACTCTCACAGTGCGGCAGCTTTGGAAGCAGCGCTGTGTCACATCAAATCGGGGTCAGGGGGAAAGGGCATCCCCCAACCCCGAGGACCTACACAATGTTTTGCGTCCAGCTGTCCATCAGCTCTTCAAGAAGCTAAAAGATGAGCAGCTGTGGCAGTTATCAGAGGCGGTGGAAAGCCGGGGCCGCTGGGATTGTGGTTGCATCTGGCTGCCCTTGGATGTGCGCTCTGGGAAACTGCCACCTCAGGTGTTGCTCTGCAGGCTGTACCGATGGCCGGACCTCCGTTCCACTGCCGAGCTGAAGAGTCTGAGCCACTGCGAGTACTTCTGGAGAAGGAGCGGAGAGGGCGCTGCCATCTGCTGCAACCCCTACCACTTCAGCCGGCTAGCAGCACCAGGTATCAGGGGAGGTGGTAGAGGACAACAAGGGACAGGATGGTGGATAATGGAGGATAGCGGGGGAAGGGGTCGAGGATCATGGAGGACAATGGGGCAGGGGTGGAGGATAACAAGGAATATAATAGAGAATTAATGTAGAAGATCATGGAGGATAAAGCAGAAGGTGGTGGAAGATAACCGTGTATGGGAAGATCAAGGTAGAAAGATAATGGTGGAGCATGATGGTGGATGAGGATGTCTGTGGTGGAGGATAAGAGGTGATGAGTACACCAGGGGATGAGGATCTTTGTGGTGAAGGATAATGGTGGATGAGGATACCGGGGTGAAGGAAAACGGTGGATAAGTGCACTGGGGTGGAGGGTAACAGTGGATGAGGATATGGGGGTGGGGTGGAGGATAATGGTGGATAAAAATGTCTCTGGTTGAGGATAACAGTGGATGTAGCTATCAGGGGTGGAGGATAATGGTGGATGAGGATATTGTGGGTGGAGGATAACTGTGGCTATGTATACAGGAGTTGGAGGATAATGGTTGATGAGGATGTGTGTGGTGGAGGATAACGGTGGATGAGGATGTGTGTGGTGGAGGATAACGGTGGATGAGGATATCTGTGGTGGAGCAGAACGGTGGATGAGGATATCTGTGGTGGAGGATAATGGTGGATGAGGATGTGTGTGGTGGAGGATAATGGTGGATGAGGATGTGTGTGGTGGAGGATAATGGTGGATGAGGATATCTGTGGTGGAGGATAATGGTGGATGAGGATGTGTGTGGTGGAGGATAATGGTGGATGAGGATGTCTGTGGTGGAGGATAATGGTGGATGAGGATGTGTGTGGTGGAGGATAATGGTGGATGAGGATGTGTGTGGTGGAGGATAATGGTGGATGAGGATGTGTGTGTTGTAGGATAAGGGTGGATGAGGATGGCTGTGGTGGAGGATAATGGTGGATGAGGATGTGTGTGGTGGAGGATAATGGTGGATGAGGATGTCTGTGGTGGAGGATAATGGTGGATGAGGATGTGTGTGGTGGAGGATAATGGTGGATGAGGATGTGTGTGGTGGAGGATAATGGTGGATGAGGATGTGTGTGGTGGAGGATAATGGTGGATGAGGATGTGTGTGGTGGAGGATAATGGTGGATGAGGATGTGTGTGGTGGAGGATAATGGTGGATGAGGATGTGTGTGGTGGAGGATAATGGTGGATGAGGATGTGTGTGGTGGAGGATAATGGTGGATGAGGATGTGTGTGATGGAGGATAATGGTGGATGAGGATGTGTGTGATGGAGGATAATGGTGGATGAGGATGTCTGTGGTGGAGGATAATGGTGGATGAGGATGCCTGTGGTGGAGGATAATGGTGGATGAGGATGTGTGTGGTGGAGGATAATGGTGGATGAGGATGTGTGTGGTGGAGGATAATGGTGGATGAGGATGTGTGTGGTGGAGGATAATGGTGGATGAGGATGTGTGTGATGGAGGATAATGGTGGATGAGGATGCCTGTGGTGGAGGATAATGGTGGATGAGGATGTGTGTGGTGGAGGATAATGGTGGATGAGGATGTGTGTGGTGGAGGATAACGGTGGATGAGGATGTGTGTGGTGGAGGATAACGGTGGATGAGGATGTGTGTGGTGGAGGATAACGGTGGATGAGGATGTGTGTGGTGGAGGATAACGGTGGATGAGGATGTGTGTGGTGGAGGATAACGGTGGATGAGGATGTGTGTGGTGGAGGATAACGGTGGATGAGGATGTGTGTGGTGGAGGATAACGGTGGATGAGGATGTGTGTGGTGGAGGATAACGGTGGATGAGGATGTGTGTGGTGGAGGATAACGGTGGATGAGGATGTGTGTGGTGGAGGATAACGGTGGATGAGGATGCCTGTGGTGGAGGATAATGGTGGATGAGGATGTGTGTGGTGGAGGATAACGGTGGATGAGGATGTGTGTGGTGGAGGATAACGGTGGATGAGGATGTCTATGGTGGAGGATAATGGTGGATGAGGATGTGTGTGGTGGAGGATAATGGTGGATGAGGATATGTGTGGTGGAGGATAATGGTGGATGAGGATGTCTATGGTGGAGGATAACGGTGGATGAGGATGTGTGTGGTGGAGGATAACGGTGGATGAGGATACCAGGGGTGGAGGATAATGGTAGATGAGCAGGTGGCTGTGTATATTGGGGGTGCAGGACAATGGTGGATGAGGACATGTGGTGGTGGTGCTTGTTCTAGGGTTGTGTTCAGCCATGTTTCTTCTACCATGAACAGACGCTGCCACCTCCTACAGTTACAAGACAAAAGATGCCGCTCGCTCTATCCTCATCGAGCACAAATCTGACCGATATAATGTGCGAGGGTTACATGGTAAGTGTGGGTGAGGGGCACATGTTACATACATACAGGGTCTTGTTTGCCGAACAACAGAGCTTACGCTCTAGTGCTGCAGACTGAGGAACATCCACAGCCCCTGTTATTGTCCTCGGAGCTTACAATCTAGTAGTTCCTGCCATGTCCGCTAAGGGGAGATGCCCCATAGAGTTTACATTCTATTGTCTGAGGTGTCTAGCCCCTTACATTGCCATGTACCAGGTCTAGTGATGACTGGCCCCCAGATCTGGTTTTTGGGGTGCAGCACTGGTATATTAGGAGTCTCATATTTCTTCTTGTTATTGCAGACACAACTCTTTCCCGAGGTTCCATCCGTGATGGTCACTGGTGTAAGCTGGCATACTGGGAGCATCGCACACGCGTGGGACACCTTTACAGTGTCACTGAACCCTCCATCCACATCTTCCATGACCTGCCCAAGGCCAGCGGATTCTGTCTGGGTTACTTGGGCTCTGGGCCCCACAATGAGACAGTAAGACGGACCCGGAATAAGATCGGCCAAGGCCTGATCCTGAGCCATGAGCAGGGGGAGGTGTGGGTGTATAACCGCAGCGATCACCCCATCTTCATTAACTCACCCACCATGAGCACTGTCAATGTCCGCGGGCAAGCTGTGCATAAGGTTCTGCCTGGATACTCCATCAAAGTGTTTGAAGCCGAAAAAGCAGCTAATTTATCCGGGTGCTCTGACCTGGGGGATGGGCCCTGTGACCCCCACAGTGTCCGTATCAGCTTTGCCAAAGGCTGGGGTGCTTGCTATTCCCGGCAATTTATAACTTCCTGCCCCTGCTGGCTGGAGATTCTGCTCAGCACCCCAAAATAAGTAATGGATGCGGCATTCCCCAGTTGTCTGCTCCATCGACTCATTAGAGTGATGACTCTCATGTCCTCATACTGCAGCACATGCTCTGTCATCTACTCAGATCATTTTCCATCATCAGGTACAAGGATTCATCTCAAGCACAAGATCCATCATCAGGTGCAAGAATCCATCTCCAGCACAAGATCCATCATCAGGTGCAAGAATCCATCTCCAGCACAAGATCCATCATCAGGTGCAAGAATCCATCTCCAGCACCAAAACCATTTGCAGTCCAAGACCAACCTCTAGGACAAGATCCACCATCATGTACCAGATCAATCTCCAGGACAAGATCTGGCACCAGGTGCAAGGGTACAATCTCTAGCACAAGATCCATCATCAGGTGCAAGGATCCATCTCCAGCACAAGATCCGTCACCAGGTGCAAGAATCCATCTTCAGCACAAGATCCGTCACCAGGTGCAAGAATCCATCTCTAGCACAAAAACCATCTACAGTACAAGATCCACCATCAGGCATACGATCCACCTCCAGGGCAAGATCCATCATCAGGTTCAAGGATCCGTAATCAGGGATCCATCATCAGCACAAGCTTTATCATCAGGCCCATCATGAAGCTGCAGTACAAGATCCATCCCCAGGTGCAAGGATATCTCTCCAGCACAAGATCCATGGCCAGGCCCAGGGATCCATCCTCTAGCTTCCAGTAGAGACCTGTGTTATACGATCTGTCCATCTGCCCTTCCATCCACCCCTGCAGAGCGTAATGGTGCGTTTACACAGGCAGATTTATCTGACAGGTTTTTGAAGCCAAAGCCAGGCACAGACCATAAACAGGGAATGGGTCATAAAGGAAAGACTGAGATTTCTCCTCTTTTCAAATCCATTCCTGGTTTTGGCTTCCAAAATCTGTCAGATAAATCTGCCTGTGTAAATGCACCCTTACTCTGTCTCCTCCAGTTATCTGGTAACGTGCAGTAGTATGATGACTGCAGACCATGTGAATACAGACCATCCATGGAGGCCCCGAAACCCCCTGGGTTCATGGATCGGAGAGAGAATGGGGTCTGGTGAAGCAGAGTTCTCAGCAAATGTTCTTCGTTTTTCAGGATCTGTAATAAAATACTGAATTAGGCTGGGTTCACACTATGTATATTTGAGGCTGTATTTGTGAGGCTGTATAGCAACCAAAACCAGGAGTGGATTGAAAACACAGAAAGGCTCTGTTCACATAATGTTGTAATTGAGTGGATGGCCGCCATTTAATGGCAAATATTTGCTGTTATTTTAAAACAACGGCTGTGGTATTGAAATAATGGCCGTTATTTACTGTTATATGACGGCCATCCACTCAATTTCAACATTGTGTGAACAGATCCTTTCTGTGTTTTCAATCCACTCCTGGTTTTGGTTGCTATGAGGACCTGACTTGAGGACCAAATACAGCCTCAAATATACATAGTGTGAACCCAGCCTAAAACAAGAACGTAAAAGATGTGGGGGATGGGCAGGTGCTAGGAAGGAGTGTGGGCTGTTATGTGGACTAGTCACCAGGTGGAGCTGTTATGTGGACTAGTCACCAGGTGGAGCTGTTATGTGGACTGGTCACCAGGTGGAGCTGTTATGTGGACCTGTCACCAGGTGGAGCTGTTATGTGGACTGGTCACCAGGTGGAGCTGTTATGTGGACCTGTCACCAGGTGGAGCTGTTATGTGGACCTGTCACCAGGTGGAGCTGTTATGTGGACCTGTCACTAGGTGGAGCTGTTATGTAGACTAGTCACCAGGTGGAGCTGTTATGTGGACCTGTCACCCGGTGGAGCTGTTATGTGGACCTGTCACCAGGTGGAGCTGTTATGTGGACCTGTCACCAGGTGGAGCTGTTATGTGGACCTGTCACCAGGTGGAGCTGTTATGTGGACCTGTCACCAGGTGGAGCTGTTATGTGGACCTGTCACCAGGTGGAGCTGTTATGTAGACTAGTCACCAGGTGGAGCTGTTATGTGGACCTGTCACCAGGTGGAGCTGTTATGTGGACTAGTCACCAGGTGGAGCTGTTATGTGGACTGGTCACCAGGTGGAGCTGTTATGTGGATTGGTCACCAGGTGGAGCTGTTATGTAGACCAGTCACCAGGTGGAGCTGTTATGTGGATTGGTCACCAGGTGGAGCTGTTATGTAGACCAGTCACCAGGTGGAGCTGTTATGTGGACCTGTCACCAGGTGGAGCTGTTATGTAGACCGGTCACCAGGTGGAGCTGTTATGTGGACCTGTCACCAGGTGGAGCTGTTATGTGGACCTGTCACCAGGTGGAGCTGTTATGTGGACCTGTCACCAGGTGGAGCTGTTATGTAGACCAGTCACCAGGTGGAGCTGTTATGTGGACCTGTCACCAGTTGGAGCTGTTATGTAGACCAGTCACCAGGTGGAGCTATTATGTGGACCTGTCACCAGGTGGAGCTGTTATGTGGACCTGTCACCAGGTGGAGCTGTTATGTGGACCTGTCACCAGGTGGAGCTGTTATGTGGACCTGTCACCAGGTGGAGCTGTTATGTGGACCTGTCACCAGGTGGAGCTGTTATGTAGACCAGTCACCAGGTGGAGCTGTTATGTGGACCTGTCACCAGTTGGAGCTGTTATGTAGACTAGTCACCAGGTGGAGCTGTTATGTGGACCTGTCACCAGGTGGAGCTGTTATGTGGACCTGTCACCAGGTGGAGCTGTTATGTGGACCTGTCACCAGGTGGAGCTGTTATGTGGACCTGTCACCAGGTGGAGCTGTTATGTAGACTAGTCACCAGGTGGAGCTGTTATGTGGACTGGTCACCAGGTGGAGCTGTTATGTAGACTAGTCACCAGGTGGAGCTGTGGAGTTCTGTGTGCTGTTATGTATCAAGCTGTGTGGGCTGTTATATGGATTGCACACTTGGTGGAGCTGCATGTGGAGCAGTGTCGGCTGCTTTGTGAATTAGTACAAGGTGGTGGTGTAGAGCTGTGTGAATTGTTACTGTATGTGGACTAGTTACCAAAGGTCTGCGGGCTATGTGGATCCTTCACCAGTTGGAGTGGTGTGGGCTGTCGGCGGCAGGGCCGTATTACCAGCTGCTGCTGCCCTGGGGACGCCCCATCCTCACTCACCAATTAGCATCAGGATTGGTAGGTAATAGCTCCAGACGTCACATTTACCACCACCATACCAGACCTGACCAATACCACCATACTGTGACTGGATAACACCGCCATACCAGACCTGACCAATACCGCCATACTGTGACTGGATAACACTGTCATACCAGACCTGACCAATACCACCATACTGTGACTGGATAACACCGCCATACCAGACCTGACCAATACCGCCATACTGTGACTGGATAACACTGTCATACCAGACCTGACCAATACCACCATACTGTGACTGGATAACACCGCCATACCAGACCTGACCAATACCACCATACTGTGACTGGATAACACCGCCATACCAGACCTGACCAATACCACCACACTGTGACTGGATAACACCACCATACCAGACATGACCAATACCGCCATACTGTGACTGGATAACACCGCCATACCAGACCTGACCCATACCACCATACTGTGACTGGATAACACCGCCATACCATACCAGACCTGACCAATACCACCACACTGAGATTGGATAACACTGTCAGACCTGACCAATACCGCCATACTGTGACTGGATAACACTACCATACCAGACCTGATACCGCCATACTCTGACTGTATAACACCGCCATACCAGACCTGACCAATACCGCCACACTGTGACTGGATAACAACTCCATACCAGACCTGACCAATATCACCATACTGTGACTGGATAACACTGCCATACCAGACCTGACCAATACCGCCACACTGTGACTGGATAACAACTCCATACCAGACCTGACCAATATCACCATACTGTGACTGGATAACACCGCCATACCAGACCTGAACAATAAGCCGCCCCCCCCCCCAAAGTCACCAGATTTACTGGCAAGTATAAACAGGAGGTGGGAGACTAGAAAAAAAAAAGTTGTTTCCTTCCCCCTGCTCCCTGGTGCTGCCCCCCTGAAAGGTGCTGCCCTAGGCACCGGACCACGAGTGCCTAGTGGTAAATACGACCCAGGTCACCAGGTGGAGCGGGGTGTGGGCTGTCAGGTGGAGCGGTGTGTGGGCTGTCAGGTGGAGCGGGGTGTGGGCTGTCAGGTGGAGCGGGGTGTGGGCTGTCAGGTGGAGCGGGGTGTGGGCCGTCAGGTGGAGCGGGGTGTGGGCCGTCAGGTGGAGCGGGGTGTGGGCCGTCAGATGGAGCGGGGTGTGGGCCGTCAGGTGGATCGGGGTGTGGGCCGTCAGGTGGAGCGGGGTGTGGGCCGTCAGATGGAGCGGGGTGTGGGCCGTCAGGTGGATCGGGGTGTGGGCCGTCAGGTGGATCGGGGTGTGGGCCGTCAGGTGGATCGGGGTGTGGGCGGTCAGGTGGATCGGGGTGTGGGCCGTCAGGTGGATCGGGGTGTGGGCCGTCAGGTGGATCGGGGTGTGGGCCGTCAGGTGGATCGGGGTGTGGGCCGTCAGGTGGATCGGGGTGTGGGCCGTCAGGTGGATCGGGGTGTGGGCCGTCAGGTGGATCGGGGTGTGGGCCGTCAGGTGGATCGGGGTGGGCCGTCAGGTGGATCGGGGTGTGGGCCGTCAGGTGGATCGGGGTGTGGGCCGTCAGGTGGATCGGGGTGTGGGCCGTCAGGTGGATCGGGGTGTGGGCCGTCAGGTGGATCGGGGTGTGGGCCGTCAGGTGGATCGGGGTGGGGTTATTATAATGGGTTTTATATATATTACATCTCTTATTTACTTGATATCTATTATTTATACATGTTTATGGGGCTGAATACAGAATATGGCTGTCTAGTATAATGGGGGGGGGGGGGGTATTTGTAATATTACACATTGGGGGAGGGGCCTGAATTTCCATCTGAAAAATAGATTATAACTTGTCATATTGGATTATAATAAATCTTTCCTTTGTCTGACAGTGTGCTCCTTATTGATCCTGACCGGGGACATATATATCACTATACATATCAGTATCTGTCCTATACACATCTATCACTATACATATCAGTATCTGTCCTATATACACATATATCACTATACATATCAGTATCTGTCCTATATACACATGTATCACTATACATATCAGTATCTGTCCTATATACACATGTATCACTATACATATCAGTATCTGTTTTATACACATATATCACTATACATATCAGTATCTGTCCTATACACATGTATCACTATACATATCAGTATCTGTCCTATACACATCTATCACTATACATATCAGTATCTGTCCTATATACACATGTATCACTATACATATCAGTATCTGTCCTATACACATGTATCACTATACATATCAGTATCTGTCCTATACACATGTATCACTATACATATCAGTATCTGTCCTATACACATGTATCACTATACATATCAGTATCTGTCCTAAATACACATATATCACTATACATATCAGTATCTGTCCTATATACACATGTATCACTATACATATCAGTATCTGTCCTATACACATCTATCACTATACATATCAGTATCTGTCCTATATACACATGTATCACTATACATATCAGTATCTGTCCTATACACATGTATCACTATACATATCAGTATCTGTCCTATACACATGTATCACTATACATATCAGTATCTGTCCTATACACATGTATCACTATACATATCAGTATCTGTCCTAAATACACATATATCACTATACATATCAGTATCTGTCCTATATACACATGTATCACTATACATATCAGTATCTGTCCTATATACACATGTATCACTATACATATCAGTATCTGTCCTAAATACACATATATCACTATACATATCAGTATCTGTCCTATATACACATGTATCACTATACATATCAGTATCTGTCCTATACACATGTATCACTATACATATCAGTATCTGTCCTATATACATATATCACTATACATATCAGTATCTGTCCTATATACACATATATCACTATACATATCAGTATCTGTCCTATACACATGTATCACTATACATATCAGTATCTGTCCTATATACACATATATCACTATACATATCAGTATCTGTCCTATACACATGTATCACTATACATATCAGTATCTGTCCTATATACACATGTATCACTATACATATCAGTATCTGTCCTATATACACATGTATCACTATACATATCAGTATCTGTCCTATATACACATGTATCACTATACATATCAGTATCTGTCCTATATACACATGTATCACTATACATATCAGTATCTGTCCTATACACATGTATCACTATACATATCAGTATCTGTCCTATATACACATGTATCACTATACATATCAGTATCTGTCCTATAGATGTTTGACACCAAGGAGATGGTGGTTTCCCTGAGACACTTTGGGGGAGATTTATCAAAGGGTGTAAAATTTAGAGTGGTGCAAACTGCGAACAGCAACCAATCACAGCTCAGCTCTCACAGCAACCAATTACAGCTCAGCACTCACAGCAACCAATCACAGCTCAGCTCTCACAGCAACCAATTACAGCTCAGCACTCACAGCAACCAATCACAGCTCAGCTCTCACAGCAACCAATCACCTCTTTCCTTTCACCAGAGCTGGAAATTGAGATGTGATTGGTTGCTGTGAGAGCTGAGCTGTGATTGGTTACTGTGGGCTCTGAGCTGCGATTGGCTGCTGTGGGCTCTGAGCTGCGGTTGGGTGCTGTGGGAGCCGAGCTGTGGTTGGTTGCTGTGGGCGCCGTGCGGTGGTTGGTTGCTGTGGGCGCCGAGCGGTGGTTGGTTGCTGTGGGCGCCGAGCGGTGGTTGGTTGCTGTGGGCGCCGAGCGGTGGTTGGTTGCTGTGGGAGCCGAGCTGTGATTGGATGCTGTGGGAGCCGAGCTGTGATTGGATGCTGTGGGCGCCGAGCTGTGATTGGATGCTGTGGGAGCCGAGCTGTGATTGGATGCTGTGGGAGCTGAGCTGTGATTGGATGCTGTGGGAGCGGTGGTTGGTTGCTGTGGGAGCCGAGCTGTGATTGGATGCCGTGGGCGCCGAGCTGTGATTGGATGCTGTGGGCGCCGAGCTGTGATTGGATGCTGTGGGAGCCGAGCTGTGATTGGTTGCTGTGGGAGCCGAGCTGTGATTGGATGCTGTGGGCGCCGAGCTGTGATTGGATGCTGTGGGAGCCGTGATTGGTTGCTGTGGGAGCTGAGCTGTGATTGGATGCTGTGGGCGCCGAGCTGTGATTGGATGCTGTGGGAGCCGAGCTGTGATTGGATGCTGTGGGAGCCGTGATTGGTTGCTGTGGGAGCTGAGCTGTGATTGGATGCTGTGGGCGCCGAGCTGTGATTGGATGCTGTGGGCGCCGAGCTGTGATTGGATGCTGTGGGAGCCGTGATTGGTTGCTGTGGGAGCTGAGCTGTGATTGGATGCTGTGGGAGCCGAGCTGTGATTGGTTGCTGTGGGCGCCGAGCTGTGATTGGATGCTGTGGGAGCCGAGCTGTGATTGGATGCTGTGGGCGCCGAGCTGTGATTGGATGCTGTGGGAGCCGAGCTGTGATTGGATGCTGTGGGCGCCGAGCTGTGATTGGATGCTGTGGGAGCCGAGCTGTGATTGGATGCTGTGGGAGCCGAGCTGTGATTGGATGCTGTGGGAGCCGAGCTGTGATTGGGTGCTGTGGGAGCCGAGCTGTGATTGGTTGCTGTGGGCGCCGAGCGGTGGTTGGTTGCTGTGGGAGCCGAGCTGTGATTGGATGCTGTGGGAGCCGAGCTGTGATTGGATGCTGTGGGCGCCGAGCTGTGATTGGATGCTGTGGGCGCCGAGCTGTGATTGGATGCTGTGGGAGCGGTGGTTGGTTGCTGTGGGAGCCGAGCTGTAATTGGATGCTGTGGGAGCGGTGGTTGGTTGTTGGTTGCTGTGGGAGCCGAGCTGTGATTGGATGCTGTGGGCGCCGAGCTGTGATTGGCTGCTGTGGGAGCTGAGCTGTGATTGGATGCTGTGGGAGCTGAGCTGTGATTGGATGCTGTGGGAGCGGTGGTTGGTTGCTGTGGGAGCCGAGCTGTGATTGGATGCTGTGGGCGCCGAGCTGTGATTGGATGCTGTGGGCGCCGAGCTGTGATTGGATGCTGTGGGCGCCGAGCTGTGATTGGATGCTGTGGGAGCCGAGCTGTGATTGGATGCTGTGGGAGCCGAGCTGTGATTGGATGCTGTGGGAGCCGAGCTGTGATTGGATGCTGTGGGCGCCGAGCTGTGATTGGATGCTGTGGGAGCCGTGATTGGTTGCTGTGGGAGCTGAGCTGTGATTGGATGCTGTGGGCGCCGAGCTGTGATTGGATGCTGTGGGCGCCGAGCTGTGATTGGATGCTGTGGGCGCCGAGCTGTGATTGGATGCTGTGGGAGCCGAGCTGTGATTGGATGCTGTGGGAGCCGAGCTGTGGTTGGATGCTGTGGGCGCCGAGCTGTGATTGGATGCTGTGGGCGCCGAGCTGTGATTGGATGCTGTGGGAGCCGAGCTGTGATTGGATGCTGTGGGAGCCGAGCTGTGGTTGGTTGCTGTGGGAGCCGAGCGGTGGTTGGTTGCTGTGGGAGCCGAGCGGTGGTTGGTTGCTGTGGGAGCCGAGCTGTGGTTGGTTGCTGTGGGAGCCGAGCTGTGATTGGGTGCTGTGGGCGCCGAGCTGTGATTGGGTGCTGTGGGCGCCGAGCTGTGATTGGGTGCTGTGGGCGCCGAGCTGTGATTGGTTGCTGTGGGCAGTTTGCACCAGTGTAAATTTTACCCCCTTTGATAAATCTCCCCCTTTGTCTTGACACGGCAGTCCCTGTAGACCTGTGCTCCGTACTGAATGTGGTGCGAGCCCCTGGATAGCGGGGCACACATGGAGGCCTCTATCTTTTGAAGGGGATTGTGATTTGGCTAATAATCCCATCAGGTATGACAGGGATGACTGAGGTCCAGTAGGTGGCACTAGAGAGCCGTCTCTTTCCCTCCTGGAGAGGAGCTACACGTGTGACCTATAGCCAGAGTAGATCCGTGTGGCACCATTCCCCCTGCACACCAGTCTCTGCACCTTCTTGGCCCTTTGTTTCCGGCCGCCCCCGCCCAATCTCAGCCTCTCTCTCCCTTGTAATGTGGGGTCCTGCGGTTTGTGCTCCTCACATCACAGGCTCAGTTATATATAGGCTCAGGCGGAAGTCTTACTGACGGAGGTTGTCTTCTCTCCTGTCTGGTGGTCTTCGTGGTGTGTGCAGCTGGGTTTTCACCGGGAAGTGGGGTGTCTGTGAAGTTGAGCTGAGAACGGGGCTGTGGTTTGGCACATAGGGTGGGGGGTGTGGGCGACTTCTACCTCCTGGCGCTCTGTGCTATATCTATATATGTCTTCCAGCTGCCGCTCGCAGGAAAGACCAAAGATAACTGGAAAAGTGTGACACGTGGAGGACACCGCTTCACTAACTTATGTGCCTAGTATAGGAGGAGTGATCAATACATATGGAGGACAGGTCCGGGATCGGTGATCACTACATATAGAGGACAGGTGGGGATCGGTGATCACTACATATAGAGGACAGGTCCGGGATCGGTGATCACTACATATAGAGGACAGGTCCGGGATCGGTGATCACTACATATAGAGGACAGGTCGGGATCGGTGATCACTACATATAGAGGACAGGTCGGGATCTGTGATCACTACATATAGAGGACAGGTGGGGATCGGTGATCACTACATATAGAGGACAGGTCGGGATCGGTGATCACTACATATAGAGGACAGGTCGGGATCGGTGATCACTACATATAGAGGACAGGTTGGGATCGGTGATCACTACATATAGAGGACAGGTCCGGGATCGGTGATCAATACATATGGAGGACAGGTCGGGATCTGTGATCACTACATATAGATGACAGGTCGGGATCGGTGATCACTACATATAGATGACAGGTCGGGATTGGTGATCACTACATATAGATGACAGGTCGGGATCGGTGATCACTACATATACATGACAGGCTGGGATCGGTGATCACTACATATAGAGGACAGGTCCGGAATCGGTGATCACTACATATAGAGGACAGGTCCGGGATCGGTGATCAATACATATGGAGGACAGGTCGGGATCTGTGATCACTACATATAGATGACAGGTCGGGATCAGTGATCACTACATATAGAGGACAGGTCGGGATCAGTGATCACTACACATAGAGGAGAGGTCGGGATCGGTGATCACTACACATACATGACAGGCTGGGATTAGTGATCACTACATATAGAGGACAGGTGGGGGATCTGTGATCACTACATATAGATGACAGGTCGGGATCAGTGATCACTACATATAGAGGACAGGTCGGGATCAGTGATCACTACACATAGAGGAGAGGTCGGGATCGGTGATCACTACACATACATGACAGGCTGGGATTAGTGATCACTACATATAGAGGATAGGTGGGGATCTGTGATCACTACATATAGAGGACAGGTCCGGGATCAGTGATCACTACATATAGAGGACAGGTGGGGATCGGTGATCACTACATATAGAGGACAGGTGGGGATCGGTGATCACTACATATAGAGGACAGGGCGGGATCTGTGATCACTACATATAGATGACAGGTCGGGATCGGTGATCACTACATATAGAGGACAGGTCCGGGATCTGTGATCACTACATATAGATGACAGGTCGGGATCAGTAATCACTACATATAGAGGACAGGTCCGGGATCGGTAATCACTACATATAGAGGACCGGTCGGGATCAGTGATCACTACATATAGAGGACAGGTCCGGGATCGGTAATCACTACATATAGAGGACCGGTCGGGATTGGTGATCACTACATATAGAGGACAGGTTGGGATCAGTAATCACTACATATAGAGGACAGGTCCGGGATCGGTGATCACTACATATACATGACAGGCTGGGATTAGTGATCACTACACATAGAGGACAGATTGGGGTCCATGATCACTACACATAGAGGAGAGGTCGGGATCAGTGATCACTACATATAGAGGACAGGTCGGGATCAGTGATCACTACATATACATGACAGGCTGGGATCAGTGATCACTACACATAGAGGACAGATTGGGGTCCATGATCACTACACAGAGGACAGGTCGGGAATAGTGATCACCTCTGGAGATGAACGAACCTTAAGCACAGTGGGTTCGTCTCAGCCAGGAACTCACGACATTTCATTACCAGTGGCTGAAGAAGTTTCATGCAGCCATAGGCTGTATCCATGTTTTTCAGGACTCCTAACGGCTGCATCCGGCTTTTTCAGCCACCAGTAATCAGGTACAGAGAGTTTCTGGCATATAGAGGAAAAGACTGTATCTGTGATCACTACACGTTGGGGTCAGTGATCACTATACGTACAAAGGACAAATCTTATCTTGGTTGGAAGTCCTCGCACCCTTGCTCCGGCCATACTGGCACCACCCAAAGGACAGGGTCTCCTCTACAAGCTCTCCAGTCTAGATTTACCGTCTCACTATGGCAGCATTCCTACGTTGTGCAGAAGATGCATTAACCAATGCACCATTCATTTTAAAGTTCAGAATCATTTGTCTTCCTGGACACATGGCACATGAAGTCTCATACCAGTCCAGGGAGACATCTGCTTGGACATCTCCACTCGGTGAACGACTCAACACTGTGAGGTCCAGTCTGCAAGAGTTCCTAGCCATCCTTAGGAGAGTGTTAAGATCCTTATTGCCTCTTCTGCAGCTTCCTCCATAGTCAGTGTGCATCATGAAGCCACAATGATCGCTAACTAGTTCTGTACAGAGTTGAATAGCAGTTGTGGTTTCTTTCTGGAAAGGTTTAGTCGGTCATGTAAAGGATAAGTTGGCTAGTCGTGACTGCCCCACACCCCATCCCTGGATAATCTTATTAGGTTAGCCAACCAAACCGACATGAGGCTCTTAGGCAATGGGAAGCAGATGTTGTTGGACTGGTGCAGAGGCTTCCAAACCCTTCTGTAGATCTTTATAGACCCCTGTTCCTGTCTTCATGGAAAAGCTGGTAAAGGTAGTCACCTTTCTGATGCCGTAAGCCAACACAGGCATAACAACATGTGCCTATACTGTGGGAACAAGAGGAAGTCAGTGAAGCCCAGAAGCTCCAGGACCTTGGGTAAGTAGGGGAAGCTACCCTCTCTGATAACATCACCATATCTGCCATTCTGACTTCTTCTGGGTCATGCTCCACAAAGTCTAATAACTTTGACCTCTAGCAAAGGAGCTTGAAATGCCTCACCCTCTGTAAACGGTGAGGTTCTGCCACAGGTCATCTGATACGCCATGCCACTTATGACCCTACACACAGCGACCCACCAACAACACTTGCCTTTCAGAAGTCCACCAGCAATCTCCTTCTGGGTCTGACTGGGCGGCAGAAGCATGTCAAAGACAGAGACTGTAACGGAGACAATGGAATAACAACGTCCTTTGGTGTCTGACGCTCCTCATCCACCACTGTTCCAACCTGTAGCTCTCCATTATGTGGCCTTGCTGGGTTTTGTACTGACAATGCTGACACTTTTAGCAAGAAATAAAACCCTACGAGTGGGTTATCTTCTTGCAGCCCAAGATTTTTCATCAAGCTAAAACATGAGAGTGATGAATGAATGACGGACGGCTCTGAATACTCGTGATGGGCACTTTGAGTATGTAGTTATGCCCCTTGTTATCCAGTTATGGCCCACAAGATCTTCTGGTAATGATATATTCTAGGATCTTCTCTATACCTACATGGTGGAGCACTAAGGTGACATCCTGGTCGTTTCTCAAGATCTGTACAATTATTAAAATTGTGTTTATTACGCTAAATAAGACAACAGCCCCTTAAGAGACCTCACTGCCCTTCCTTGGATATGTGATCTCATATGTAGGTCTAGAAATGGATCGAGACAAGCTCATGTGACCTTGTCTGAAGGGTCCGAAGGCCATCCAATACTTCCTTGACTTCTCCAGTGATAACCAGCAATTTGCACCGTGTCTTCCCTGATGACTGGCACTGTATTTGCACTTAATGCTGAGATAATAGCAGAACTGGAGGCCTGAAGGAGAAGCCATCTTTATACAGTCCACCTTCGGCTCTGCCTCAGTCCTCCATTGACACCAATCCCTCTCGGTCGGGAAGCAGCTGCTTTATCTATGTACGTTGGGGCAAGGAAAGGCCTTTTCTTGATCTTACGTTCTTTAGTTGATCTTGTTGGACAGTGATGGTCTCGTCCTAGACGTATAATAGCCATGATATGTTCCTGTAGGACCAGGGATAAAGCTTGGGCTTCTAACAGATGTCTTATATGTCCTTGCTGTAGTCATGAGAGCTTTCTGTAGGTTCTAGAATGAAATTCCGGGCTTCTTCGGGAGATCTTCCGGCATCTTGGGCTGATCTTGCTCAGATAACCTGGTCTGGTGCCCACTCGTAGAACATCTTCCGGACATTGTTTGGTGGCGTTATGTATCCTTCTCCTGACTGATTGGAATCTAGAACCCTCCACATGAAAGGTCATCGATCAGTGTGGATCCCGGCCCACCGAAACAACCAACACACATCCGAAATAAGACGATTCCTGCAAGATCCTTTGTGACCATGATGCCATTACTAGTACTACTACTTATAGAGGGGGCACTTACTTATCCACAGCAGGATGTGGCAGATATGGATATTAAACACTGTATTATATTCTGTACAGCTTCACATGGGGGGCACTTACTTTGTCACATGACTGCATGGCTTGGCCCTGTGTTGGGGCTTGTTTGTGTGGCAGAGGGCTGGCACCTGCAGTCAGGTGGGTGAGATCAGGTGAGGGTGGAGACAGGACAGGTTGCTGTGCCCAGCGGGTGGTTGGGGGAGGGGAGACATGTTGGATGGAGGGGATGCTGCAGAACTGGTCCGTCCTGTAATCCCTCCCTGCGTGCGGGGGGAGGGAGGATCATTATAAGATATGACACAGCCGGGCGCAGCGCTGTGTATCCGGCTATGGTAACAGAGTGCTAGCTCTGCAGACAAGGTTATACCTGAGAGCCTCATTGGGTATGCTGGGGCCCTCCTAGTCACGCACCTCCGGGGCCACTCACCTGTGGTAGACGCCGGGATGAAGCACAATCCACACAGATCCCTCAACATAGCCGCACGTGGCCAAAGCCATATGTCATCTGTACGTGTGACATCATCACTGGAGCCTGACAGCTGTATACACCAATACGTGGGGCCCCTACACAGCACTCCCTGCACTGTGTCCTGTATATACCCCAGTCCCTGCACTGTATCCCCTGTATATACACCAGTCCCTGCACTGTATCCTGTATATACACCAGTCCCTGCACTGTGTGTCCTGTATATACACCAGTCCCTGCACTGTGTCCTGTATATACACCAGTCCCTGCACTGTGTCCTGTATATACACCAGTCCCTGCACTGTATCCTGTATATACACCAGTCCCTGCACTGTCCCCTGTATATACACCAGTCCCTGCACTGTGTCCTGTATATACACCAGTCCCTGCACTGTCCTGTATATACACCAGTCCCTGCACTGTGTCCTGTATATACACCAGTCCCTGCACTGTGGCGTGTATATACACCAGTCCCTGCACTGTGTCCTGTATATACACCAGTCCCTGCACTGTGTCCTGTATATACACCAGTCCCTGCACTGTATCCTGTATATACACCAGTCCCTGCACTATGTCCCCTGTATATACACCAGTCCCTGCACTGTGTCCTGTATATACACCAGTCCCTGCACTGTGTCCTGTATATACACCAGTCCCTGCACTATGTCCCCTGTATATACACCAGTCCCTGCACTGTATCCCCTGTATATACACCAGTCCCTGCACTATGTCCCCTGTATATACACCAGTCCCTGCACTGTGTCCTGTATATACACCAGTCCCTGCACTGTATCCCCTGTATATACACCAGTCCCTGCACTGAGTCCTGTATATACACCAGTCCCTGCACTGTATCCTGTATATACACCAGTCCCTGCACTGTGTCCTGTATATACACCAGTCCCTGCACTGTGTCCTGTATATACACCAGTCCCTGCACTGTGTCCTGTATATACACCAGTCCCTGCACTGTGTCCTGTATATACACCAGTCCCTGCACTGTGTCCTGTATATACACCAGTCCCTGCACTGTGTCCTGTATATACACCAGTCCCTGCACTATGTCCCCTGTATATACACCAGTCCCTGCACTGTATCCCCTGTATATACACCAGTCCCTGCACTGTGTCCCCTGTATATACACCAGTCCCTGCACTGTGTCCTGTATATACACCAGTCCCTGCACTGTGTCCTGTATATACACCAGTCCCTGCACTGTGTCCTGTATATACACCAGTCCCTGCACTGTGTCCCCTGTATATACCCCAGTCCCTGCACTGTGTCCTGTATATACACCAGTCCCTGCACGGTGTCCCCTGTATATACACCAGTCCCTGCACTGTGTCCTGTATATACACCAGTTCCTGCACTGTATCCCCTGTATATACACCAGTCCCTGCACTGTCCTGTATATACACCAGTCCCTGCACTGTGTCCCCTGTATATACACCAGTCCCTGCACTGTGTCCTGTATATACACCAGTCCCTGCACTGTGTCCCCTGTATATACACCAGTCCCTGCACTGTCCTGTATATACACCAGTCCCTGCACTGTGTCCTGTTTATACACCAGTCCCTGCACTGTATCCCCTGTATATACACCAGTCCCTGCACTGTCCTGTATATACACCAGTCCCTGCACTGTGTCCTGTATATACACCAGTCCCTGCACTGTGTCCCCTGTATATACACCAGTCCCTGCACTGTGTCCCCTGTATATACACCAGTCCCTGCACTGTGTCCTGTATATACACCAGTCCCTGCACTGTGTCCTGTATATACACCAGTCCCTGCACTGTGTCCTGTATATACACCAGTCCCTGCACTGTGTCCTGTATATACACCAGTCCCTGCACTGTCCTGTATATACACCAGTCCCTGCACTGTATCCTGTATATACACCAGTCCCTGCACTGTGTCCTGTATATACACCAGTCCCTGCACTGTGTCCTGTATATACACCAGTCCCTGCACTGTGTCCTGTATATACACCAGTCCCTGCACTGTGTCCTGTATATACACCAGTCCCTGCACTGTGTCCCCTGTATATACACCAGTCCCTGCACTGTGTCCCCTGTATATACACCAGTCCCTGCACTGTATCCTGTATATACACCAGTCCCTGCACTGTGTCCCCTGTATATACACCAGTCCCTGCACTGTGTCCTGTATATACACCAGTCCCTGCACTGTGTCCTGTATATACACCAGTCCCTGCACTGTGTCCTGTATATACACCAGTCCCTGCACTGTGTCCCCTGTATATACCCCAGTCCCTGCACTGTGTCCCCTGTATATACCCCAGTCCCTGCACTGTGTCCTGTATATACACCAGTCCCTGCACTGTGTCCTGTATATACACCAGTCCCTGCACTGTCCTGTATATACACCAGTCCCTGCACTGTGTCCTGTATATACACCAGTCCCTGCACTGTGTCCTGTATATACACCAGTCCCTGCACTGTGTCCCTGTATATACACCAGTCCCTGCACTGGTCCTGTATATACACCAGTCCCTGCACTGTGTCCCCTGTATATACCCCAGTCCCTGCACTGTGTCCCCTGTATATACCCCAGTCCCTGCACTGTGTCCTGTATATAAACCAGTCCCTGCACTGTGTCCTGTATATACACCAGTCCCTGCACTGTGTCCTGTATATACACCAGTCCCTGCACTGTCCTGTATATACACCAGTCCCTGCACTGTGTCCTGTATATACACCAGTCCCTGCACTGTGTCCTGTATATACATCAGTCCCTGCACTGTCCTGTATATACACCAGTCCCTGCACTGTGTCCCCTGTATATACACCAGTCCCTGCACTGTCCTGTATATACACCAGTCCCTGCACTGTGTCCTGTATATACACCAGTCCCTGCACTGTGTCCCCTGTATATACCCCAGTCCCTGCACTGTGTCCCCTGTATATACCCCAGTCCCTGCACTGTGTCCTGTATATACACCAGTCCCTGCACTGTGTCCTGTATATACCCCAGTCCCTGCACTGTGTCCCCTGTATATACACCAGTCCCTGCACTGTGTCCTGTATATACACCAGTCCCTGCACTGTGTCCTGTATATACACCAGTCCCTGCACTGTATCCCCTGTATATACACCAGTCCCTGCACTGTGTCCTGTATATACACCAGTCCCTGCACTGTATCCCCTGTATATACACCAGTCCCTGCACTGTCCTGTATATACACCAGTCCCTGCACTGTGTCCTGTATATACACCAGTCCCTGCACTGTGTCCTGTATATACACCAGTCCCTGCACTGTATCCCCTGTATATACACCAGTCCCTGCACTGTGTCCTGTATATACACCAGTCCCTGCACTGTATCCCCTGTATATACACCAGTCCCTGCACTGTCCTGTATATACACCAGTCCCTGCACTGTGTCCTGTATATACACCAGTCCCCGCACTGTGTCCTGTATATACACCAGTCCCCGCACTGTGTCCTGTATATACACCAGTCCCCGCACTGTGTCCTGTATATACACCAGTCCCTGCACTGTATCCTGTATATACACCAGTCCCTGCACTGTATCCCCTGTATATACACCAGTCCCTGCACTGTGTCCTGTATATACACCAGTCCCTGCACTGTGTCCTGTATATACACCAGTCCCTGCACTGTGTCCTGTATATACACCAGTCCCTGCACTGTGTCCTGTATATACACCAGTCCCTGCACTGTGTCCTGTATATACACCAGTCCCTGCACTGTGTCCTGTAATATACACCAGTTCCCTGCACTGTGTCCCCTGTATATACACCAGTCCCTGCACTGTGTCCTGTATATACACCAGTCCCTGCACTGTGTCCTGTATATACACCAGTCCCTGCACTGTGTCCCCTGTATATACACCAGTCCCTGCACTGTGTCCCTGTATATACCCAGTCCCTGCACTGTTCCTGTATATACACCAGTCCCTGCACTGTGTCCCTGTATATACACCAGTCCCTGCACTGTGTCCCTGTATATACACCAGTCCCTGCACTGTTCCTGTATATACACCAGTCCCTGCACTGTGTCCACCTGTATATACACCAGTCCCTGCACTGTGTCCTGTATATACCCCAGTCCCTGCACTGTGTCCTGTATATACACCAGTCCCTTCACTGTATCCCCTGTATATACACCAGTCCCTGCACTGTATCCCCTGTATATACACCAGTCCATGCACTATGTCCCCTGTATATACACCAGTCCCTGCACTGTGTCCTGTATATACACCAGTCCCTGCACTGTATCCCCTGTATATACACCAGTCCCTGCACTGTATCCCCTGTATATACACCAGTCCCTGCACTGTCCTGTATATACACCGGTCCCTGCACTGTGTCCTGTATATACACCAGTCCCCGCACTGTGTCCTGTATATACACCAGTCCCCGCACTGTGTCCTGTATATACACCAGTCCCTGCACTGTATCCTGTATATACACCAGTCCCTGCACTGTATCCCCTGTATATACACCAGTCCCTGCACTGTGTCCCCTGTATATACCCCAGTCCCTGCACTGTGTCCTGTATATACACCAGTCCCTGCACTGTGTCCTGTATATACACCAGTCCCTGCACTGTATCCCCTGTATAAACACCAGTCCCTGCACTGTGTCCCCTGTATATACCTCAGTCCCTGCACTGTGTCCTGTTATATACACCAGTCCCTGCACTGTGTCCTGTATATACACCAGTCCCTGCACTGTGTCCTGTATATACACCAGTCCCTGCACTGTGTCCTGTATATACACCAGTCCCTGCACTGTGTCCCCTGTATATACACCAAGTCCTGCACTGTGTCCCCTGTATATACACCAGTCCCTGCACTGATCCCCTGTATATACACCAGTCCCTGCACTGTGTCCTGTATATACACCAGTCCCTGCACTGTGTCCTGTATATACACCAGTCCCTGCACTGTGTCCTGTATATACACCAGTCCCTGCACTGTGTCCCTGTATATACACCCGTCCCTGCACGTGTCCCCTGTATATACACCAGTCCCTGCACTGTGTCCTGTATATACACCAGTCCCTGCACTGTCCTGTATATACACCAGTCCCTGCACGTGCCCTGTAATACACCAGTCCCCTGCACTGTGTCCCTGTATCTACACCAGTCCCCTGCACTGTGCCCTGTATATACACCAGTCCCTGCACTGTGTCCCCTGTATATACACCAGTCCCTGCACTGTGTCCTGTATATACACCAGTCCCTGCACTGTATCCCCTGTATATACACCAGTCCCTGCACTGTGTCCTGTATATACACCAGTCCCTGCACTGTGTCCTGTATATACACCAGTCCCTGCACTGTGTCCTGTATATACACCAGTCCCTGCACTGTGTCCTGTATATACACCAGTCCCTGCACTGTGTCCTGTATATACACCAGTCCCTGCACTGTATCCCCTGTATATACACCAGTCCCTACACTGTGCCCTGTATATACCCCAGTCCCTGCATTGTGTCCTGTATATACACCAGTCCCTGCACTGTGTCCACTGTATATACACCAGTCCCTGCACTGTGTCCTGTATATACCCCAGTCCCTGCACTGTGCCCTGTATATACCCCAGTCCCTGCATTGTGTCCTGTATATACCCCAGTCCCTGCACTGTGTCCTGTATATACACCAGTCCCTGCACTGTGTCCTGTATATACACCAGTCCCTGCACTGTGTCCTGTATATACACCAGTCCCTGCACTGTGTCCCCTGTATATACACCAGTCCCTGCACTGTGTCCTGTATATACACCAGTCCCTGCACTGTCCCCTGTATATACACCAGTCCCTGCACTGTGTGTCCTGTATATACACCAGTCCCTGCACTGTCCTGTATATACACCAGTCCCTGCACTGTATCCCCTGTATATACACCAGTCCCTGCACTGTGTCCTGTATATACACCAGTCGCTGCACTGTGTCCTGTATATACACCAGTCCCTGCACTGTGTCCTGTATATACACCAGTCCCTGCACTGTGTCCCCTGTATATACACCAGTCCCTGCACTGTGTCCTGTATATACACCAGTCCCTGCACTGTGTCCTGTATATACACCAGTCCCTGCACTGTGTCCTGTATATACACCAGTCCCTGCACTGTGTCCCCTGTATATACACCAGTCCCTGCACTGTCCTGTATATACACCAGTCCCTGCACTGTGTCCTGTATATACACCAGTCCCTGCACTGTGTCCCCTGTATATACACCAGTCCCTGCACTGTGTCCTGTATATACACCAGTCCCTGCACTGTCCCCTGTATATACACCAGTCCCTGCACTGTGTCCTGTATATACCCCAGTCCCTGCACTGTCCCCTGTATATACACCAGTCCCTGCACTGTCCCCTGTATATACACCAGTCCCTGCACTGTGTCCTGTATATACCCCAGTCCCTGCACTGTCCCCTGTATATACACCAGTCCCTGCACTGTGTCCTGTATATACACCAGTCCCTGCACTGTCCCCTGTATATACACCAGTCCCTGCACTGTGTCCACTGTATATACACCAGTCCCTGCACTGTGTCCTGTATATACCCCAGTCCCTGCCACTGTGCCTGTATATTACCCAGTCCCGCATTGTGTCCTGTATATACACCAGTCCCTGCACTGTATCCCATGTATAGACACCAGTCCCTGCACTGTGTCCTGTATACACCAGTCCCTGCACTGTTTCCCTGTATATACACCAGTCCCTGCACTGTGTCCTGTATATACACCAGTCCCTGCACTGTCCCCTGTATATACACCAGTCCCTGCACTGTCCCCTGTATATACACCAGTCCCTGCACTGTGTGTCCTGTATATACACCAGTCCCTGCACTGTCCTGTATATACACCAGTCCCTGCACTGTATCCCCTGTATATACACCAGTCCCTGCACTGTGTCCTGTATATACACCAGTCCCTGCACTGTATCCTGTATATACACCAGTCGCTGCACTGTATCCCCTGTATATACACCAGTCCCTGCACTGTCCTGTATATACACCAGTCCCTGCACTGTGCTGTATATACACCAGTCCCTGCACTGTGTCCTGTATATACACCAGTCCCTTCACTGTGTCCTGTATATACACCAGTCCCTGCACGTGTCCCTGTATATACACCAGTCCCTGCACTGTGTCCTGTATATACACCAGTCCCTGCACTGTGTCCTGTATATACACCAGTCCCTGCACTGTGTCCTGTATATACACCAGTCCCTGCACTGTGTCCTGTATATACACCAGTCCCTGCACTGTGTCCTGTATATACACCAGTCATTGCACTGTGTCCCCTGTATATACACCAGTCCCTGCACTGTGTCCTGTATATACACCAGTCCCTGCACTGTGTCCCCTGTATATACACCAGTCCCTGCACTGTATCCCCTGTATATACACCAGTCCCTGCACTGTGTCCTGTATATACACCAGTCCCTGCACTGTGTCCTGTATATACACCAGTCCCTGCACTGTGTCCTGTATATACACCAGTCCCTGCACTGTGTCCTGTATATACATCAGTCCCTGCACTGTGTCCCCTGTATATACACCAGTCCCTGCACTGTGTCCTGTATATACACCAGTCCCTGCACTGTCCCCTGTATATACACCAGTCCCTGCACTGTGTGTCCTGTATATACACCAGTCCCTGCACTGTGTCCTGTATATACACCAGTCCCTGCACTGTGTCCTGTATATACACCAGTCCCTGCACTGTGTCCTGTATATACACCAGTCCCTGCACTGTCCTGTATATACACCAGTCCCTGCACTGTGTCCTGTATATACACCAGTCCCTGCACTGTCCTGTATATACACCAGTCCCTGCACTGTGGCCCCTGCATATACACCAGTCCCTGCACTGTGTCCCTTGTATATACACCAGTCCCCGCACTGTGTCCTGTATATATACCAGTCCCTGCACTGTGTCCACTGTATTTACACCAGTCCCTGCACTATGTCCCCTGTATATACACCAGTCCCTGCACTGTCCTGTATATACACCAGTCCCTGCACTGTGTCCTGTATATACACCAGTCCCTGCACTGTATCCCCTGTATATACACCAGTCCCTGCACTGTGTCCTGTATATACACCAGTCCCTGCACTGTGTCCTGTATATACACCAGTCCCTGCACTGTGTCCTGTATATACACCAGTCCCTGCACTGTATCCCCTGTATATACACCAGTCCCTGCACTGTGTCCTGTATATACACCAGTCCCTGCACTGTGTCCCCTGTATATACACCAGTCCCTGCACGGTGTCCCCTGTATATACACCAGTCCCTGCACTGTGTCCCCTGTATATACACCAGTCCCTGCACTGTGTCCCCTGTATATACACCAGTCCCTGCACTGTGTCCCCTGTATATACACCAGTCCCTGCACTGTGTCCTGTATATACACCAGTCCCTGCACTGTATCCCCTGTATATACACCAGTCCCTGCACTGTCCTGTATATACACCAGTCCCTGCACTGTGTCCTGTATATACACCAGTCCCTGCACTGTATCCCCTGTATATACACCAGTCCCTGCACTGTGTCCTGTATATACACCAGTCCCTGCACTGTGTCCTGTATATACACCAGTCCCTGCACTGTGTCCTGTATATACACCAGTCCCTGCACTGTGTCCTGTATATACACCAGTCCCTGCACTGTCCTGTATATACACCAGTCCCTGCACTGTGTCCTGTATATACACCAGTCCCTGCACTGTATCCCCTGTATATACACCAGTCCCTGCACTGTGTCCTGTATATACACCAGTCCCTGCACTGTGTCCTGTATATACACCAGTCCCTGCACTGTGGTCCTGTATATACACCAGTCCCTGCACTGTGCCCTGTATATACACCAGTCCCTGCACTGTGTCCTGTATATACACCAGTCCCTGCACTGTGTCCTGTATATACACCAGTCCCTGCACTGTGTCCTGTATATACACCAGTCCCTGCACTGTATCCCCTGTATATACACCAGTCCCTGCACTGTATCCCCTGTATATACACCAGTCCCTGCACTGTGTCCTGTATATACACCAGTCCCTGCACTGTGTCCTGTATATACACCAGTCCCTGCACTGTGTCCCCTGTATATACACCAGTCCCTGCACTGTGTCCGGTATATACACCAGTCCCTGCACTGTGTCCTGTATATACACCAGTCCCTGCACTGTATCCCCTGTATATACACCAGTCCCTGCACTGTGTCCTGTATATACACCAGTCCCTTGCACTGTGTCCCCTGTATATACACCAGTCCCTGCACGGTGTCCCCTGTATATACACCAGTCCCTGCACTGTGTCCCCTGTATATACACCAGTCCCTGCACTGTGTCCCCTGTATATACACCAGTCCCTGCACTGTGTCCCCTGTATATACACCAGTCCCTGCACTGTGTCCCCTGTATATACACCAGTCCCTGCACTGTATCCCCTGTATATACACCAGTCCCTGCACTGTCCTGTATATACACCAGTCCCTGCACTGTGTCCTGTATATACACCAGTCCCTGCACTGTATCCCCTGTATATACACCAGTCCCTGCACTGTGTCCTGTATATACACCAGTCCCTGCACTGTGTCCTGTATATACACCAGTCCCTGCACTGTGTCCCTGTATATACACCAGTCCCTGCAACTGTGTCCTGTATATACACCAGTCCCTGCACTGTCCTGTATATACACCAGTCCCTGCACTGTGTCCTGTATATACACCAGTCCCTGCACTGTATCCCCTGTATATACACCAGTCCCTGCACTGTATCCCCTGTATATACACCAGTCCCTGCACTGTGTCCTGTATATACACCAGTCCCTGCACTGTATCCCCTGTATATACACCAGTCCCTACACTGCCCCCTGTATATACACCAGTCCCTGCACTGTGTCCTGTATATACACCAGTCCCTGCACTGTGTCCTGTATATACACCAGTCCCTGCACTGTATCCCCTGTATATACCAGTCCCTGCACTGTATCCCCTGTATATACACCAGTCCCTGCACTGTGTCCTGTATATACACCAGTCCCTGCACTGTATCCCCTGTATATACACCAGTCCCTGCACTGTATCCCCTGTATATACACCAGTCCCTGCACTGTGTCCTGTATATACACCAGTCCCTGCACTGTGGCCCCTGTATATACACCAGTCCCTGCACTGTATCCCCTGTATATACACCAGTCCCTGCACTGTGTCCCCTGTATATACACCAGTCCCTGCACTGTGTCCCCTGTATATACACCAGTCCCTGCACTGTGTCCTGTATATACACCAGTCCCTGCACTGTGTCCTGTATATACACCAGTCCCTGCACTGTCCTGTATATACACCAGTCCCCGCACTGTATCTCCTGTATATACACCAGTCCCTGCACTGTCCCCTGTATATACACCAGTCCCTGCACTGTCCTGTATATACACCAGTCCCTGCACTGTGTCCTGTATATACACCAGTCCCTGCACTGTGTCCTGTATATACACCAGTCCCTGCACTGTGTCCCCTGTATATACCCCAGTCCCTGCACTGTGTCCTGTATATACACCAGTCCCTGCACTGTCCCCTGTATATACACCAGTCCCTGCACTGTGTCCTGTATATACACCAGTCCCTGCACTGTGTCCTGTATATACACCAGTCCCTGCACTGTATCCTGTATATACACCAGTCCCTGCACTGTGTCCTGTATATACACCAGTCCCTGCACTGTGTCCCCTGTATATACACCAGTCCCTGCACTGTGTCCTGTATATACACCAGTCCCTGCACTGTCCTGTATATACACCAGTCCCTGCACTGTGTCCTGTATATACACCAGTCCCTACACTGTATCCCCTGTATATACACCAGTCCCTGCACTGTGTCCTGTATATACACCAGTCCCTGCACTGTGTCCTGTATATACACCAGTCCCTGCACTGTGTCCTGTATATACACCAGTCCCTGCACTGTGTCCTGTATATACACCAGTCCCTGCACTGTCCCCTGTATATACACCAGTCCCTGCACTGTGTCCCCTGTATATACACCAGTACCTGCACTATATCCTGTATATACACCAGTCCCTGCACTGTGTCCTGTATATACACCAGTCCCTGCACTGTGTCCTGTATATACACCAGTCCCTGCACTGTGGCCCCTGTATATACACCAGTACCTGCACTATAACCTGTATATACACCAGTCCCTGCACTGTGGCCCCTGTATAGAGGCAGCCCCGGGCCCCTCACTGCTGTGTCACACTCCCGCCTCCTGTCATTGCTCTTCCTGTTGCCGCTTTAAGAGAAAGCAGAAGCCCCATCGTCATCCTCCCGGCGGCACCGCCCTCTCGGCTGACAGTCAGCTGGTTCGACCAATCCTTGCACGGCTTTTCTCCGGTCCGTCCCCCGTCTCGTCCAATCAGTGTCCCGCAGGCTGAGCAGCGCTTCCTGGTTGTCAGTTAAGGTGGCCCCATGAGGATGGCAGCTGGGCAGAGTTTAAAGGTGGCAGGGAGGAGTCAGTGACAACCTGTGGCAGGTGGGGAGGGGGGAGGTGCCGGCTGGGGGGCCGCCTTCCCCAATTGGCTGGTCAGGGCCAGGTAGAGGGGGGCCCGGGCATCCAGGAAGTGTCTGCTGCTGCTGCTGCTGCTGGGTGAGGCTGTATCCAGGGACAGGTGAGGCTGGGAGGGGACAGGACAGGTGTGACAGGCTGGGGAGGGAGGGAGGGACAGCTCACAGGGGGAGAGCAGGCGGCCACGAGCAGCCAGAGCCCACCCAGCCAGGCAGGCAGGAGAGCGAGCCCAGGGCAGCGGACCCCCTAATCCAGGCCAGCAGGTGAGTGCCCCCCCTACTGAGGATCAGCCGCCAGCAGCACCGCCGCCTCACCGGGTGACATCTGTCAGCGCCGCCCATTAACCCTTCACTGCGCTCGCTGCTGACCCCGGCTACTGCTGCCGCCGAGAGACCCCGACGCACAGTATATATGTATACCGGAGACCCTCGCCGCACGGTATATATGTATACCGGAGACCCCCGCCGCACAGTATATATGTATACCGGAGACCCTCGCCGCACGGTATATATGTATACCGGAGACCCCCGCCGCACAGTATATATGTATACCGGAGACCCTCGCCGCACGGTATATATGTATACCGGAGACCCCCGCCGCACAGTATATATGTATACCGGAGACCCCCGCCGCACAGTATATATGTATACCGGAGACCCCCGCCGCACAGTATATATGTATACCGGAGACCCCCGCCGCACAGTATATATGTATACCGGAGACCCCCGACACACAGTATATATGTATACCGGAGACCCCCGACGCACAGTATATATGTATACCGGAGACCCTCGCCGCACGGTATATATGTATACCGGAGACCCTCGCCGCACAGTATATATGTATACCGGAGACCCTCGCCGCACAGTATATATGTATACCGGAGACCCCCGCCGCACAGTATATATGTATACCGGAGACCCCCGCCGCACGGTGTATATGTATACCGGAGACCCCCGACGCACAGTGTATATGTATACCGGAGACCCTCGCCGCACAGTATATATGTATACTGGAGACCCCCAAGACACCCGCCGTACTGTATGTATATAGGAGACCCCGCTGTACTGTATGTATATATACCGGAGACCCCCGCCGTACTGTATGTATATATACCGGAGACCCCCGCCGTACTGTATGTATATAGGAGACCCCCGCCGTACTATATGTATATATACCGGAGACCCTCGCCGTACTGTATGTATATATACCGGAGACCCCCACCGTACTGTATGTATATAGGAGACCCCCGCTGTACTGTATGTATATAGGAGACCCCCGCTGTACTATATGTATATATACCGGAGACCCCCGCCGTACTGTATGTATATATACCGGAGACCCCCGCCGTACTGTATGTATATAGGAGACCCCCGCTGTACTATATGTATATATACCGGAGACCCCCGCCGTACTGTATGTATATATACCGGAGACCCCCGCCGTACTGTATGTATATAGGAGACCCTCGTCGTACTGTATGTGTATATAGGAGACCCCCGCTGTACTGTATGTGTATATACCGGAGACCCCCGCCGTACTGTATGTATATAGGAGACCCTCGCCGTACTGTATGTGTATATAGGAGACCCCCGCCGTACTGTATGTGTATATAGGAGACCCCCGCCGTACTGTATGTGTATATAGGAGACCCCCGCCGTACTGTATGTGTATATAGGAGACCCCCGCCGTACTGTATGTGTATATAGGAGACCCCCGCCGTACTGTATGTGTATATAGGAGACCTC
>NC_091466.1:3150506-3318006 GCF_027789765.1 Dendropsophus ebraccatus | reverse complement strand
TCACCAATGATGGGGGTTATCCCCAAGTGGTGCAGTCCATGTATGTACATAGATGTATGAGCAGGGCTCTGTGTGTGTATGATTATAGATGTGTGTGTATGAGTATGGCTGTGTGTGTGTATGTATGATGTGTATGGTTGTGTGTGTGTATGTATGATATGTATAAGTATGGCTGTGTGTGTGTGTATGTATGACGTGTATGAGTGGCTGTGTGTATGTATGATGTGTATGGTTGTGTGTGTATGATTATAGCTGTGTGTATGACTATAACTGTGTGTATGGGTATGGTTGTGTATGATTACAGCTGTGTGTATGATTATAGATGTGTGTGTATGATTATAGATGTGTGTGTGTGTGTATGAGTATGGCTGTGTGTGTGTGTGTGTATGTATGTATGATGTGTGTGAGTATGGCTGTGTGTGTGTGTGTGTGTGTGTATGTATGTATGTATGGTGTGTGAGTATGGCTGTGTGTGTATGTATGATATGTATAAGTATGGCTGTGTGTGTATGATTATAGATGTGTGTGTGTGTGTGTGTGTGTGTGTGTGTGTGTATGTATGTATGATGTGTGTGAGTATGGCTGTGTGTGTGTGTGTGTATGTATGTATGTATGGTGTGTGAGTATGGCTGTGTGTGTATGTATGATATGTATAAGTATGGCTGTGTGTGTATGATGTGTATGAGTGGCTGTGTGTGTATGTATGATGTTTGTGAGTATGGCTGTGTGTATGTATGATGTGTATGGTTGTGTGTGTATGATTATAGCTGTGTGTATGACTATAACTGTGTGTGTATGGGTATGGTTGTGTATGATTACAGCTGTGTGTATGATTATAGATGTGTGTGTATGCGTATGGCTGTGTGTATGTATGATGTGTATCAGTATGGCTGTGTGTGTGTATGTATGATGTGTATGAGTATGGCTGGCTGTGTGTATGTATGATGTGTATGAGTATGGCTGTGTGTATGTATGATGTGTATAAGTATGGCTGTGTGTGTGAGTATGGCTGTGTGTATGTATGGTGTGTATGAGTATATACTGTGTGTAGGGGCCCATGTGATGTATATACTGTGTGTAGGGGCCCATGTGATGTATATACTGTGTGTAGGTGCCCATGTGATGTATATACTGTGTGTGTAGGGGCCCATGTGATGTATATATTGTGTGTAGGGGCCCATGTGATGTATATACTGTGTATACGGACCCATGTGATGTATATACTGTGTGTAGGGGCCCATGTGATGTATATACTGTATGTAGGGGCCCATGTGATGTATATACGGGCCCATGTGATGTATATACTGTGTATACGGGCCCATGTGATGTATATACTGTGTGTAGGGCCCATGTGATGTATATACTGTGTGTAGGGGCCCATGTGATGTATATACTGTGTATACGGGCCCATGTGATGTGTATACTGTGTATACGGACCCATGTGTGAGTATATACTGTGTGTAGGGGCCCATGTGATGTATATAATGTGTATACGGGCCCATGTGTGAGTATATACTGTGTAGGGACCCATGTGTGAGTATATACTGTGTATAGGGGCCCATGTGATGTATATACTGTGTGTAGGGACCCATGTGATGTATATACTCACACATGGGCCCGTATACACAGTATATACATCACATGGGTCCCTACACACAGTATATACTCACACATGGGCCCGTATACACATTATATACATCACATGGGTCCCTACACACAGTATATACATCACATGGGCCCCTACACACAGTATATACTCACACATGGGCCCGTATACACATTATATACATCACATGGGCCCCTACACACAGTATATACATCCCATGGGTCCCTACACACAGTATATACTCACACATGGGTCCCTACACACAGTATATACTCACACATGGGCCCCTACACACAGTATATACATCACATGGGTCCCTACACACAGTATATACTCACACATGGGTCCCTACACACAGTATATACTCACACATGGGCCCCTACACACAGTATATACATCACATGGGTCCCTACACACAGTATATACATCACATGGGCCCCTACACACAGTATATACTCACACATGGGCCCGTATACACATTATATACATCACATGGGCCCCTACACACAGTATATACTCACACATGGGCCCCTACACACAGTATATACATCACATGGGTCCCTACACACAGTATATACTCACACATGGGTCCCTACACACAGTATATACTCACACATGGGCCCCTACACACAGTATATACATCACATGGGTCCCTACACACAGTATATACATCACATGGGCCCCTACACACAGTATATACTCACACATGGGCCCGTATACACATTATATACATCACATGGGCCCCTACACACAGTATATACTCACACATGGGCCCCTACACACAGTATATACATCACATGGGCCCCTACATACAGTATATACATCACATGGGCCCCTACACACAGTATATACATCACATGGGTCCTTACATACAGTATATACATCACATGGGCCCCTACACACAGTATATACATCACATGGGCCCGTATACACAGTATATACATCACATGGGCCCCTACATACAGTATATACATCACATGGGCCCCTACACACAGTATATACTCACACATGGGCCCCTACACACAGTATATACTCACACATGGGCCCCTACACACAGTATATACTCACACATGGGCCCCTACACACAGTATATACTCACACATGGGCCCGTATACACAGTATATACATCACATGGGTCCTTACATACAGTATATACATCACATGGGCCCCTACACACAGTATATACTCACACATGGGCCCGTATACACAGTATATACATCACATGGGCCCCTACATACAGTATATACATCACATGGGCCCCTACACACAGTATATACATCACATGGGCCCGTATACACAGTATATACATCACATGGGCCCCTACATACAGTATATACATCACATGGGCCCCTACACACAGTATATACTCACACATGGGCCCCTACACACAGTATATACATCACATGGGTCCGTATACACAGTATATACATCACATGGGCCCCTACATACAGTATATACTCACACATGGGCCCCTACACACAGTATATACATCACATGGGCCCCTACACACAGTATATACATCCCATGGGTCCCTACACACAGTATATACTCACACATGGGCCCGTATACACAGTATATACATCACATGGGTCCCTACACACAGTATATACATCCCATGGGTCCCTACACACAGTATATACTCACACATGGGCCCGTATACACAGTATATACATCACATGGGTCCCTACACACAGTATATATTCACACATGGGCCCGTATACACATTATATACATCACATGGGCCCCTACACACAGTATATACATCACATGGGCCCCTACACACAGTATATACATCACATGGGCCCCTACATACAGTATATACATCACATGGGCCCCTACACACAGTATATACTCACACATGGGCCCGTATACACAGTATATACTCACACATGGGCCCCTACATACAGTATATACTCACACATGGGCCCCTACACACAGTATATACATCCCATGGGCCCCTACACACAGTATATACATCCCATGGGTCCCTACACACAGTATATACATCACATGGCCCCTACACACAGTATATACATCACATGGGCCCCTACACACAGTATATACATCACATGGGCCCCTACACACAGTATATACATCACATGGGCCCCTACACACAGTATATACATCACACATGGGTCCCTACACACAGTATATACATCACATGGTCCCTACACACACAGTATATACATCACATGGGCCCCTACACACAGTATATACATCACATGGGCCCCTACATACAGTATATACATCACATGGGCCCCTACACACAGTATATACATAACATGGGCCCCTACATACAGTATATACTCACACATGGGCCCCTACACACACAGTATATACATCACATGGGCCCCTACACACAGTATATACATCACACATGGGCCCGTATACACAGTATATACATCACATGGGCCCCTACATACAGTATATACATCACATGGTCCCTACACACACAGTATATACATCACATGGGCCCCTACACACAGTATATACATAACATGGGCCCCTACATACAGTATATACTCACACATGGGCCCCTACACACAGTATATACTGTATGTAGGGGCCCATGTGATGTATATAATGTGTATACGGGCCCATGTGTGAGTATATACTGTGTGTAGGGACCCATGTGATGTATATACTGTGTGTAGGGGCCCATGTGATGTATATAATGTGTATACGGGCCCATGTGTGAGTATATACTGTGTGTAGGGACCCATGTGATGTATATACTGTGTGTAGGGGCCCATGTGATGTATATACTGTGTATACGGGCCCATGTGATGTATATACTGTGTGTAGGGGCCCATGTGATGTATATACTGTATGTAGGGGCCCATGTGATGTATATACTGTATGTAGGGGCCCATGTGATGTATATACTGTGTATACGGGCCCATGTGATGTATATACTGTGTGTAGGGACCCATGTGATGTATATACTGTGTGTAGGGGACCATGTGATGTATATACTGTGTATACGGGCCCATGTGATGTATATACTGTGTGTAGGGACCCATGTGTGATGTATATACTGTGTGTAGGGGCCCATGTGTGATGTATATACTGTGTGTAGGGGCCCATGTGTGATGTATATACTGTGTGTAGGGGCCCATGTGATGTATATACTGTGTGTAGGGGCCCATGTGTGATGTATATACTGTGTGTAGGGGCCCATGTGTGATGTATATACTGTGTGTAGGGGCCCATGTGTGATGTATATACTGTGTGTAGGGGCCCATGTGTGAGTATATACTGTGTGTAGGGACCCATGTGATGTATATACTGTGTATACGGGCCCATGTGTGATGTATATACTGTGTGTAGTGGCCCATGTGTGAGTATATACTGTGTATAGGGGCCCATGTGATGTATATACTGTGTGTAGGGGCCCATGTGATGTATATAATGTGTATACGGGCCCATGTGATGTATATACTGTGTATACGGGCCCATGTGTGAGTATATACTGTGTGTAGGGGCCCATGTGATGTATATAATGTGTATACGGGCCCATGTGTGAGTATATACTGTGTAGGGGCCCATGTGTGATGTATATACTGTGTGTAGGGGCCCATGTGATGTATATACTGTGTGTAGGGGCCCATGTGATGTATATAATGTGTATACGGGCCCATGTGTGAGTATATACTGTGTGTAGGGGCCCATGTGATGTATATACTGTGTGTAGGGGCCCATGTGATGTATATAATGTGTATACGGGCCCATGTGTGAGTATATACTGTGTGTAGGGGCCCATGTGATGTATATACTGTGTGTAGGGGCCCATGTGATGTATATAATGTGTATACGGGCCCATGTGTGAGTATATACTGTGTGTAGGGGCCCATGTGATGTATATACTGTGTGTGCAGGTCGTGGCGGTCCCTCACACCCTCCAGCCCGCAGATAAGGAAGTTCCTAACCGTCAGATGTCTTAAAGGCACAGTGGCGTCCTGTGTGTTGCTGGGCTCGGTGGCCGGACCCCTGTGAGCGTCGGGGCTGTGTACTGATAACGAGCGGCTGGTAATCTCGGGGCAGGACGATCGCTCTCCGTTTCCTGCTGACTCATCTTGTTGTGTTGGTAGAGTGTCAGCTCTGTGGCCCGGGATGGCCCTCTGGAGCCCGGGGCCGCCGCTGTGCAGGTAGTGGTTACAGGGACCGGACGGGTCACATTCTGATGCCGCACATTCCAGGTAGATTTCGCCTTGTCGTTAATTGTGTTTTTGTGGCTGACGGGATCAGGGCGGAGGGTGTGCGGCGGTTACCAGGAATCACCGTGTCTACACGTATGCCGCGCTCTTACACCGTGTGTCAGTCCTCACTGCAGTCCTGGCATCATAGTCATGAAACAGGATGCTCAGGATGAGAGGTTTCACACCTGCTCAGCTCTGCTACATGCAGAGGGCTTATTGCTGGGCGGCCATTGATCTTGGGGTATTGAGTATGGCTGGACATAGTCTGGGGTGCTCAGAGTTCCTGTCTTGGGGCTACCTTCCTGTACCGGGACTTCCATGTGCAGCTGCCACAGTCATCCACTAAGAAGATCTGCAGAGCTTAGCTGTCAGGTCCTGCGTGTGAGGGCCCCGGGGTCCCTGGGACCTGGTCGGATGTGTTGGGGGTCCCTGGGGGGAGGGAGATTACAGATGATGAAATGGGAGAGAAATCGCTGAACAGCAGGAGCTGCTCTCATCATACTGGGGCCTGGGGACCTCCAGCTGCTGCCACCCGCAACGTGCAACACACTCAGATATTGCATGAGAACCTTGGGGGCCAACTACTGCTGCCTCCTCCTGCCCCACACTGTACCCCAGTCCAGGAGTACGGGCATCAGTGTATGGGGGCCTCTGGGATTGTGTGGTGACCTCATTAGCTCTAGGACCTCAATCTATGTGGTGACCCCACTAGGAGCTCCATCTGTGTGGTGTCCCAGTAGTTGTAGGACCTCCATCTGTGTGGTGACCTCATTAGCTCTAGGACCTCAATCTATGTGGTGACCCCACTAGGACCTCCATCTGTGTGGTGACCCAGTAGTTGTAGGACCTCCATCTGTGTGGTGTCCCAGTAGTTGTAGGACCTCCATCTGTGTGATGACCTCATTAGCTCTAGGACCTCAATCTATGTGGTGACCCCACTAGGAGCTCCATCTGTGTGGTGCCCCAGTAGTTGTAGGACCTCCATCTGTGTGGTGCCCCAGTAGTTGTAGGACCTCCATCTGTGTGGTGACCTCATTAGCTCTAGGACCTCAATCTATGTGGTGACCCCACTAGGAGCTCCATCTGTGTGGTGTCCCAGTAGTTGTAGGACCTCCATCTGTGTGGTGCCCCAGTAGTTGTAGGACCTCCATCTGTGTGGTGTCCCAGTAGTTGTAGGACCTCCATCTGTGTGGTGTCCCAGTAGTTGTAGGACCTCCATCTGTGTGGTGTCCCAGTAGTTGTAGGACCTCCATCTGTGTGGTGTCCCAGTAGTTGTAGGACCTCCATCTGTGTGGTGCCCCAGTAGTTGTAGGACCTCCATCTGTGTGGTGCCCCAGTAGTTGTAGGAGCTCCATCTGTTTGGTGCCCCAGTAGTTGTAGGAGCTCCATCTGTTTGGTGCCCCAGTAGTTGTAGGAGCTCCATCTGTGTGGTGCCCCAGTAGTTGTAGGACCTCCATCTGTGTGGTGCCCCGGTAGTTGTAGGACCTCCATCTGTGTGGTGACCCGGTAGTTGTAGGACCTCCATCTGTGTGGTGACCCGGTAGTTGTAGGACCTCCATCTGTGTGGTGTCCCAATAGTTGTAGGACCTCCATCTGTGTGGTGACCTCATTAGCTCTAGGACCTCAATCTATGTGGTGACCCCACTAGGAGCTCCATCTGTGTGGTGACCCATTAGTTGTAGGACCTCCATCTGTGTGGTGTCCCAGTAGTTGTAGGACCTCCATCTGTGTGGTGTCCCAGTAGTTGTAGGACCTCCATCTGTGTGGTGTCCCAGTAGTTGTAGGACCTCCATCTGTGTGGTGACCCAGTAGTTGTAGGACCTCCATCTGTGTGGTGACCCTTTTTAGCTCTAGGACCTCCATCTATGTGGTGACCCCACTAGGAGCTCCATTTGTGTGGTAACCTTAGGTGTTGTAGGACCTCCATCTGTGTGATGCTTTAGTAGTTGTAGGACCTCCATCTGTGTGGTGACCCCACTAGGACCTCCATCTGTGTGGTGACCCCACTAGGACCTCCATCTGTGTGGTGACCCCACTAGGACCTCCATCTGTGTGGTGACCCCACTAGGACCTCATCTGTGTGGTGGCTGCTCTAGGACCTCCATCTGTGTGGTGACCCCACTAGGACCTCCATCTGTGTGGTGACCCCACTAGGACCTCCATCTGTGTGGTGACCCCACTAGGACCTCCATCTGTGTGGTGACCCCAGTAGGACCTCCATCTGTGTGGTGACCCCACTAGGACCTCCATCTGTGTGGTGACCCCACTAGGACCTCCATCTGTGTGGTGGTCGCTCTAGGACCTCCATCTGTGTGGTGACCCCACTAGGACCTCCATCTGTGTGGTGACCCCACTAGGACCTCATCTGTGTGGTGGCCCCTCTAGGACCTCCATCTGTGTGGTGACCCCACTAGGACCTCATCTGTATGGTGGCCCCTCTAGGACCTCCATCTGTGTGGTGCCCAAGTAGTTATAGGACCTCCACCTGTAGGAGTACATTGTAGAATGAGGGGAGAAGGATGTTATAGAATTAAAGGGGGGGGGGCGGTGATGATGGAGGAGAACATTATAGCATGGGGGGTGATGAGGGAATAGTACATTATAGAATGGGGTGAAGATAGAGGAGTACATTATAGAATGGGGGTGATGTGGGGGGGGGAGTACATTATAGAATGGGGGTGATGTGGGGGGGGGAGTACATTATAGAATGGGGGTGATGTGGGGGGGGAGTACATTATAGAATGGGGGTGATGTGGGGGGGGAGTACATTATAGAATGGGGGTGATGTGGGGGGGGGAGTACATTATAGAATGGGGGTGATGTGGGGGGGGAGTACATTATAGAATGGGGGTGATGTGGGGGGGGAGTACATTATAGAATGGGGGTGATGTGGGGGGGGAGTACATTATAGAATGGGGGTGATGTGGGGGGGGAGTACATTATAGAATGGGGGTGATGTGGGGGGGAGAGTATAAAATGGGTGTTGTACATGATATTGGGGGTCAGGCAGGCGGTTTGCGCTGACAGGTGCATTGTGTGTGAGTTGGTGGTGAGCAGGGTGTGGAGGGGGAGCAGGAAGCCAGGGGTGTGTGCCCACCTGTCCTTCTTAGCAGGGCGGCCCTGCGGGATTGTCAGGACGATGAGAGAACAGGTCGGGTTAGTGTGGTGGGTGCGGCCGGTGTGGGTGGAGGCGACGTACGATACTCACCTGGGTAACCCTTTACCTGCCGCACTGCTTCAAGTCACTCAGTCTCTGCTGCCCCCTATATCCCCCCGTGTCACAGTCACTGCGGCCCCCAAACACCCCCCCCCCCCCCCGTGTCACAGTCACTGCTGCCCCCTATATCCCCCCCCCATGTCACGGTCACTGCTGCCCCCTATATCCCCCCCATGTCACAGTCACTGCTGCCCCCTATATCCCCCCCCCATGTCACAGTCACTGCTGCCCCCTATATCCCCCCCATGTCACAGTCACTGCTGCCCCCTATATCCCCCCCCATGTCACAGTCACTGCTGCCCCCTATATCCCCCCCCATGTCAGTCACTGCTGCCCCCTATATCCCCCCCATGTCAGTCACTGCTGCCCCCTATATCCCCCCCCATGTCACAGTCACTGCTGCCCCCTATATCCCCCCCATGTCACAGTCACTGCTGCCCCCTATATCCCCCCCCCATGTCACGGTCACTGCTGCCCCCTATATCCCCCCCATGTCAGTCACTGCTGCCCCCTATAAACCCCCCCATGTCACAGTCACTGCTGCCCCCTATATCCCCCCGCGTCACAGTCACTGCTGCCCCGTATATCCCCCCGTGTCACAGTCACTGCTGCCCCCTATATCCCCCCCATGTCAGTCACTGCTGCCCCCTATATCCCCCCGCGTCACAGTCACTGCTGCCCCCTATATCCCCCCGTGTCACAGTCACTGCTGCCCCCTATATCCCCCCCATGTCAGTCACTGCTGCCCCCTATATCCCCCCGTGTCACAGTCACTGCTGCCCCCTATATCCCCCCCATGTCAGTCACTGCTGCCCCCTATATCCCCCCCATGTCACAGTCACTGCTGCCCCCTATATCCCCCCGTGTCACAGTCACTGCTGCCCCCTATATCCCCCCGTGTCACAGTCACTGCTGCCCCCTATATCCCCCCCATGTCAGTCACTGCTGCCCCCTGTATCCCCCCCCATGTCACAGTCACTGCTGCCCCCTATATCCCCCCCATGTCAGTCACTGCTGCCCCCTGTATCCCCCCCCATGTCACAGTCACTGCTGCCCCCTATATCCCTCCCGCGTCACAGTCACTGCTGCCCCCTATATCCCCCCATGTCACAGTCACTGCTGCCCCCTATATCCCCCCCCCATGTCACAGTCACTGCTGCCCCCTATATCCCCCCCCATGTCACAGTCACTGCTGCCCCCTATATCCCCCCGCGTCACAGTCACTGCTGCCCCCTATATCCCCCCGTGTCACAGTCACTGCTGCTTCCTATATCCCCCCATGTCAGTCACTGCTGCCCCCTATATCCCCCCCATGTCAGTCACTGCTGCCCCCTATATCCCCCCCATGTCACAGTCACTGCTGCCCCCTATATCCCCCCGCGTCACAGTCACTGCTGCCCCCTATATCCCCCCGTGTCACAGTCACTGCTGCCCCCTATATCCCCCCGTGTCACAGTCACTGCTGCCCCCTATATCCCCCCGTGTCACAGTCACTGCTGCCCCCTATATCCCCCCGTGTCAGTCACTGCTGCCCCTATATCCCCCCGCGTCACAGTCACTGCTGCCCCCTATATCCCCCCGTGTCACAGTCACTGCTGCCCCCTATATCCCCCCGTGTCACAGTCACTGCTGCCCCCTATATCCCCCCGTGTCACAGTCACTGCTGCCCCCTATATCCCCCCCATGTCAGTCACTGCTGCCCCCTATATCCCCCCCATGTCACAGTCACTGCTGCCCCCTATATCCCCCCCCATGTCAGTCACTGCTGCCCCCTATATCCCCCCCATGTCAGTCACTGCTGCCCCCTATATCCCCCCCATGTCACAGTCACTGCTGCCCCCTATATCCCCCCGCGTCACAGTCACTGCTGCCCCCTATATCCCCCCGCGTCAGTCACTGCTGCCCCCTTTATCCCCCCGTGTCACAGTCACTGCTGCCCCCTATATCCCCCCCGTGTCACAGTCACTGCTGCCCCCTATATCCCCCCCATGTCAGTCACTGCTGCCCCCTATATCCCCCCCATGTCAGTCACTGCTGCCCCCTATATCCCCCCGCGTCACAGTCACTGCTGCCCCCTATATCCCCCCCGTGTCACAGTCACTGCTGCCCCCTATATCCCCCCCGTGTCACAGTCACTGCTGCCCCCTATATCCCCCCGCGTCACAGTCACTGCTGCCCCCTATATCTGCGGGGCCCGGGCAGTACCATTGTCAGGGGGTCCTTATCTCCAGGCCCCGGCAGTACTATTGGCGGGGGTCCTTATCTGCGGGGCCCGGGCAGTACCATTGTCAGGGGGTCCTTATCTCCAGGCCCCGGCAGTACTATTGGCGGGGGTCCTTATCTGCGGGACCCGGGCAGGAGCATTGGCGGGGGTCCTTATCTGCGGGGCCCGGACAGTACCATATGCAGGGGGCCCGGACAGTACCATATCCCCTGTAATCTGGCTGTTTGCTCGGCCCCGGCTCTCATGGTGTTTGGTCTCCAGGGATCGGTCAGACACAGAGAGAAGCGGTGGCATCTCGTCAGCCATGGCGGCCTGGGACCCTCTGTGCTGACACTGGTCTGTGACTCACCCGGCGGGTTGCGACACTGAGGGGGTGGGGGTCCAGTGTCCTCTCGGTGGTGGTGGGGGGTTGTGTCTTGTGATTTCAGGGTCTGACTCAGCTCCTTTTTGTCACCCACACCCAAGATCTTACTTCCCCCGTAACCCCCAGCGCCTGGTGCCCCTCCCTCCCTCCTCTTATCATCCTCCGCACCCCCACCTAAAGCGACATGTCCGCCCCCTCTCTGGCTGCAGAGCTTGCAATCTAATAAAGTGCGCTCTCACATGAGCCGGGTCACATTTCCCTTTTTCTGTGCCCAGTGATGTCTCTATGGGGTTGTCAGTCTGTAGTGGTGGAGGGGTGTCGGTCCTCCGGGGGTGTCAGGCTGTAGTGGTGAAAGGGTTGTCAGTTCTCACGGGGTGTCAGGCTGTGGAGGTGGGGGGTGTCAGGCTGTGGTGGTAGGGGTGTCAGACTGTCCTCCGGGGGTGTCAGGCTGTGGTGGTGGGGGTGTCAGGCTGTGGTGGTAGGGGTGTCAGACTGTCCTCCGGGGGTGTCAGGCTGTGGTGGTGGGGGTTGTCAGACTGTCCTCCGGGGTTGTCAGGCTGTGGTGGTGGGGGGTGTGAGGCTGTGGTGGTAGGGGTGTCAGGCTGTGGTGGTGGGGGGTGTCAGGCTGTCCTCCGGGGGTGTCAGGCTGTGGTGGGGGGGGGTTGTCAGACTGTCCTCCGGGGTTGTCAGGCTGTGGTGGTGGGGGGTGTGAGGCTGTGGTGGTAGGGGTGTCAGGCTGTGGTGGTGGGGGGTGTCAGGCTGTGCTGGTGGGGGGTGTCAGGCTGTGGTGGTAGAGGTGTCAGGCTGTGGTGGTGGGGGGTGTCAGGCTGTGGTGGTGGGGGGTGTCAGGCTGTGGTGGTGGGGGGTGTCAGGCTGTGGTGGTGGGGGTTGTCAGACTGTCCTCCGGGGGTGTCAGGCTGTGGTGGTGGGGGGGGGTTCAGGCTGTGGTGGTGGTGGTGGGGGGGGGTCAGGCTGTGGCGGTGGGGGGGGTCAGGCTGTGGCGGCGGGGGGTGTCAGGCTGTGGCGGTGGGGGGTGTCAGGCTGTGGTGGTGGGGGGGGTGTCAGGCTGTGGTGGTGGGGGGGTGTCAGGCTGTGGTGGTGGGGGGGTGTCAGGCTGTGGTGGTGGGGGGTGTCAGGCTGTGGTGGTAGGGGTGTCAGGCTGTGGTGGTAGGGGTGTCAGGCTGTGGTGGTGGTAGGGGTGTCAGGCTGTGGTGGTAGGGGTGTCAGGCTGTGGTGGTGGGGGGTGTCAGGCTGTGGTGGTAGGGGTGTCAGGCTGTGGTGGTGGTAGGGGTGTCAGGCTGTGGTGGTAGGGGTGTCAGGCTGTGGTGGTGGGGGGTGTCAGGCTGTGGTGGTAGGGGTGTCAGCCTGTGGTGGTTGGGGGTGTCAGGCTGTGGTGGTGGGGGTGTCAGGCTGTGGTGGTGGGGGGTGTCAGCCTGTGGTGGTAGGGGTGTCAGCCTGTGGTGGTTGGGGGTGTCAGGCTGTGATGGTGGTGGGGGGGTTTAGTCCTTCAGGGGTGTCAGGCTGTGGTGGTAGGGGTGTCAGGCTGTGGTAGAGGGGGGTGTCAGGCTGTGGTGGTGGTGGGGGGGTTGTCCTCCGGAGGTGTCAGGCTGTGGTGGTGGGGGGTGTCAGGCTGTGGTGGTGGTGTGTGTGTGGGGGGGGGTTGTTAGTCCTCCGGGGGTGTCAGGCTGTGGTGGTGGGGGGTGTCAGGCTGTGGTTGTGGGGGTTGTCAGACTGTCCTCCGGGGGTGTCAGGCTGTGGTGGTGGTGGGGGGGTGTCAGGCTGTGGTGGTGGTGGGGGGGTGTCAGGCTGTGGTGGTGGTGGGGGGGTGTCAGGCTGTGGTGGAGGGGGGTGTCAGGCTGTGGTGGTGGGGGGTGTCAGGCTGTGGTCTTGGGGGGTGTCAGGCTGTGGTGGTAGGGGTGTCAGGCTGTGGTGGTGGGGGGTGTCAGGCTGTGGTCTTGGGGGGTGTCAGGCTGTGGTGGTAGGGGTGTCAGCCTGTGGTGGTTGGGGGTGTCAGGCTGTGATGGTGGTGGGGGGGTTTAGTCCTTCAGGGGTGTCAGGCTGTGGTGGTAGGGGTGTCAGGCTGTGGTAGAGGGGGGTGTCAGGCTGTGGTGGTGGTGGGGGGGGGGGGGGTTGTTAGTCCTCCGGGGGTGTCAGGCTGTGGTGGTGGGGGGTGTCAGGCTGTGGTGGTAGGGGTGTCAGGCTGTGGTGGTAGCTGTGGTGGTGGGGGGTGTCAGGCTGTGGTGGTGGGGGGTGTCAGGCTGTGGTGGTAGGGGTGTCAGGCTGTGGTGGTAGCTGTGGTGGTGGGGGGTGTCAGGCTGTGGTGGTGGGGGGTGTCAGGCTGTGGTGGTGGGGGGTGTCAGGCTGTGGTGGTGGGGGGTGTCAGGCTGTGGTGGTGGGGGGTGTCAGGCTGTGGTGGTGGGGGGTGTCAGGCTGTGGTGGTGGTAGGGGTGTCAGCCTGTGGTGGTTGGGGGTGTCAGGCTGTGATGGTGGTGGGGGGGTTTAGTCCTTCAGGGGTGTCAGGCTGTGGTGGTAGGGGTGTCAGGCTGTGGTGGTAGGGGTGTCAGGCTGTGGTAGAGGGGGGTGTCAGGCTGTGGTGGTGGTGGTGGGGGGGGGTTGTTAGTCCTCCGGGGGTGTCAGGCTGTGGTGGTGGGGGTGTCAGGCTGTGGTGGTAGGGGTGTCAGGCTGTGGTAGAGGGGGGTGTCAGGCTGTGGTGGTGGTGGGGGGGGGGGGGGGGTTGTTAGTCCTCCGGGGGTGTCAGGCTGTGGTGGTGGGGGGTGTCAGGCTGTGGTGGTGTTAGCCCCCCCCCTCTGCTTTCACCTCTTTGTCTCCTGTGGGTAAACATAAGCTTTCTTGTGGCGGGGTGCCAGTGTGAGGGAGGCAGCGGGGGGGGGTTATGCTGCCAGGATCCTGGTGCTCGCTGCCAACAGGGCGTTGTGTTTACTTAGTCTACCTGCACCCCTCACCTTATCCTGGGGGGAGAGGGGGCCGCAGACTTACTCTGAAATCTCCCGCCTGTAACCGAGGGGGACCTGATCACCCCGACAACAAAAATTGGGTCACATGGAGGGATTTGATGGGGTCACATGTCACAGAGTGGTGACCCAATCAATCCACCTGCTGTATTGGGGGTCACATGTCAGGGTATGGGGGTGACCGATTACTTTGCCCGCTATAATATAGATCACTCCGCATGCTGTAATGGTGTCAGGCGTTGGGGTACGCGATCACTCCGCATGCTGTAATGGTGTCAGGCGTTGGCGTACGCGATCACTCCGCATGCTGTAATGGTGTCACGCGTTGGGGTACGCGATCACTCTGCATGCTGTAATGGTGTCACGTGTTGGGGTGCGCGATCACTCCGCATGCTGTAATGGTGTCACGCGTTGGGGTACGCGATCGGTACGCGATCACTCCGCATGCTGTATCAGGGGTAACACATTGGGTACATGGTATAGCCATTCTGTACGCTGTAATAGGGTCACAAGTCACTCTGCATCCTGTATTGGGGTCACATGTCAGGGCACATGAAGTACTTGATCATGCCACATGCTGTAATGGTGTCACGCGTTGGGGTACTCGATCACTCTGCATGCTGTAATGGTGTCACGCGTTGGGGTACTCGATCACTCCGCATGCTGTAATGGTGTCACGCGTTTGGGTACACGATCACTCCGCATGCTGTAATGGTGTCACGCGTTGGGGTACGCGATCACTCCGCATGCTGTAATGGTGTCACGCGTTGGGGTACTCGATCACTCCGCATGCTGTAATGGTGTCACGCATTGGGGTACTCGATCACTCCGCATGCTGTAATGGTGTCACGCGTTGGGGTATGCGATCACTCCGCATGCTGTAATGGTGTCACGCGTTGGGGTACGCGATCACTCCGCATGCTGTAATGGTGTCACGTCTTGGGGTACGTGATCACTCCGCATGCTGTAATGGTGTCAGGCGTTGGGGTACGCGATCACTCCGCATGCTGTAATGGTGTCAGGCGTTGGGGTACGCGATCACTCCGCATGCTGTAATGGTGTCACGCGTTGGGGTACTCGATCACTCCGCATGCTGTAATGGTGTCAGGCGTTGGGGTACGCGATCACTCCGCATGCTGTAATGGTGTCACGCGTTGGGGTACTCGATCACTCCGCATGCTGTAATGGCGTCACGTCTTGAGGGAACGCAATCACTCCGCATGCTGTATTGGTGTCAGGCGTTGGGGTACGCGATTACTCTGCATGCTGTAATGGTGTCACGTGTTGGGGTACTCGATCACTCCGCATGCTGTAATGGTGTCACGCATTGGGGTACTCGATCACTTCGCATGCTGTAATGGTGTCACGCGTTGGGATACGCCATCACTCCGCATGCTGTAATGGTGTCACGCGTTGGGATACGCCATCACTCCGCATGCTGTAATGGTGTCACGCGTGGGGTATGCGATCACTCCGCATGCTGTAATGGTGTCACGCGTTGGGATACGCGATCACTCCGCATGCTGTAATGGTGTCACGCGTTGGGGTATGCGATCACTCCGCATGCTGTAATGGTGTCACGCGTTGGGGTACGCGATCACTCCGCATGCTGTAATGGTGTCAGGCGTTGGGGTACGCGATCACTCCGCATGCTGTAATGGTGTCACGTGTTGGGGTACTCGATCACTCCGCATGCTGTAATGGTGTCACGTGTTGGGGTACTCGATCACTCCGCATGCTGTAATGGTGTCACGCGTTGGGGTACGCGATCACTCCGCATGCTGTAGGGGGAAACACTCCGTGTGCTGTTGGGGTAGATGTGGTGTCAGTGGATGTGTGGTACTCAATCACTCTGCGTGCTGTAGGGGGGGGCACCTGATCACTCCGTGTGATGTTGGGGGGGGGGGCATTCTGCGTGCTGTTTGGGGTGGGGGTGGGCACCTGATCACTCTGCGTGATGTTGGGGGGGGGGCATTCTGCGTGCTGTTTGGAGGTGGGCACCTGATCACTCCGCGTGCTGTAGGGGGCATTCTGCGTGCTGTTTGGAGGTGGGCACCTGATCACTCCGCGTGCTGTAGGGGGCATTCTGTGTGCTGTTTGGGGGGGGGGGGGCACCTGATCACTCTGCGTTCTGGGAGGGGGGCACCTGATCACTCCGTGTGATGTTGGGGGGGGGGCATTCTGTGTGCTGGGGGGGGGCACCTGATCACTCCGCGTGATGTTGGGGGGGCGGGCATTCTGTGTGCTGGGGGGGGCACCAGATCACTCTGTGTGATGTTGGGGGGGGGCACCTGATCACTCTGTGTGATGTTGGGGGGGGGGCACCTGATCACTCCGCGTGATGTTGGGGGGGGGGCACCTGATCACTCCGCGTGATGTTGGGGGGGCATTCTGTCTGCTGGGGGGGGCACCTGATCACTCCGCGTGATGTTGGGGGGGCATTCTGTCTGCTGGGGGGGCACCTAATCACTCTGTGTGATGTTGGGGGGGGGGCACCTGATCACTCTGTGTGATGTTGGGGGGGGGGGCACCTGATCACTCCGCGTGATGTTGGGGGGGGGGGCACCTGATCACTCCGCGTGATGTGGGGGGGGGGGGCACCTGATCACTCCGCGTGATGTTGGGGGGGCATTCTGTCTGCTGGGGGGGGCACCTGATCACTCCGCGTGATGTTGGGGGGGCATTCTGTCTGCTGGGGGGGGCACCTGATCACTCCGTGTGATGTTGGGGGGGGCACCTGATCACTCCGCGTGATGTTGGGGGGGGCACATGATCACTCCGCGTGATGTTGGGGGGGGCACCTGATCACTCCGCGTGATGTTGGGGGGGGGGGGCACCTGATCACTCCGCGTGATGTTGGGGGTGCATTCTGTCTGCTGGGGGGGCACCTGATCACTCCGCGTGATGTTGGGGGGGCATTCTGTCTGCTGGGGGGGCACCTGATCACTCCGCGTGATGTTGGGGGGGGGGGGGGGCACCTGATCACTCCGTGTGATGTTGGGGGGGGGGGGCATTCTGTCTGCTGGGGGGGGGGCACCTGATCACTCCGCGTGATGTTGGGGGGGGGCACCTGATCACTCCGCGTGATGTTGGGGGGGGGCACCTGATCACTCCGCGTGATGTTGGGAGGGGGGGGGGGCATTCTGTCTGCTGGGGGGGGGGCACCTGATCACTCCGCGTGATGTTGGGGGGGGGCACCTGATCACTACGCGTGATGTTGGGGGGGGGGGGCATTCTGTCTGCTGGGGGGGGGGGCACCTGATCACTACGCGTGATGTTGGGGGCATTCTGCGTGCTGTGTGTGGGGGGGGGGGGGGCACCTGATCGCTCTGTGTTCTTGGGGGGCATCTGTTAGGGGTTCTCAATCACTCTGCGTGCTATAGTGGGGGGGGCACATTTTGGGGTACTCAATCACTCCGCGTGCTTTAGTGGTGTTCATGCTGTTAGGGTATGTGTGGTGTTTGGTCACTCCGCATCCTGTCATGAGGTCACATGTTGGGGTTCTTGATCACTCCACGTACTGTATTGGGGTCATATGTAGGGGTACTCTGTGGCGGGGTCCCTCTCCCAGGGTACTCTATCACTGTGGTGGGTTCACATGCTGGGGTACTCTAACTATGGTGGGGTCCCTTTCTATCACTGTGATGGGGTCCCTCTCTCGGGGTGCTCTAACACTGGTGGGGTCTCTCTATCACTGTGGTGGGGTCTCTCTCTATCACTGTTGTGGGGTCTCTCTCTATCACTGTGGTGGGGTCCCTCTCTATCACTGTGGTGGGGTCTCTCTCTATCACTGTGGTGGGGTCTCTCTCTATCACTGTAGTGGGGTCTCTCTCTATCACTGTGGTGGGGTCCCTCTCTATCACTGTGGTGGGGTCTCTCTCTATCACTGTGGTGGGGTCTCTCTCTATCACTGTAGTGGGGTCTCTCTCTATCACTGTGGTGGGGTCCCTCTCTATCACTGTGGTGGGGTCCCTCTCTATCACTGTGGTGGGGTCCCTCTCTATCACTGTGGTGGGGTCCCTCTCTATCAGTGTGGTGGGGTCCCTCTCTATCACTGTGGTGGGGTCCCTCTCTATCACTGTGGTGGGGTCTCTCTCTATCACTGTGGTGGGGTCCCTCTCTATCACTGTGGTGGGGTCCCTCTCTATCACTGTGGTGGGGTCCCTCTCTATCAGTGTGGTGGGGTCCCTCTCTATCACTGTGGTGGGGTCCCTCTCTATCAGTGTGGTGGGGTCCCTCTCTATCAGTGTGGTGGGGTCTCTCTCTATCGCTGTGGCGGGGTCCCTCTCTATCGCTGTGGTGGGGTCCCTCTCTATCGCTGTGGTGGGGTCCCTCTCTATCGCTGTGGTGGGGTCCCTCTCTATCGCTGTGGTGGGGTCCCTCTCTATCGCTGTGGTGGGGTCTCTCTCTATCACTGTGGTGGGGTCCCTCTCTATCACTGTGGTGGGGTCCCTCTCTATCGCTGTGGTGGGGTCCCTCTCTATCGCTGTGGTGGGGTCCCTCTCTATCACTGTGGTGGGGTCCCTCTCTATCACTGTGGTGGGGTCTCTCTCTATCACTGTGGTGGGGTCTCTCTCTATCACTGTGGTGGGGTCCCTCTCTATCGCTGTGGTGGGGTCCCTCTCTATCGCTGTGGTGGGGTCCCTCTCTATCGCTGTGGTGGGGTCCCTCTCTATCGCTGTGGTGGGGTCCCTCTCTATCACTGTGGTGGGGTCCCTCTCTATCACTGTGGTGGGGTCCCTCTCTATCACTGTGGTGGGGTCTCTCTCTATCACTGTGGTGGGGTCTCTCTCGGGGTACTCTTTCACTGTGGTGGGGTCTCTCTCTATCACTGTGGTGGGGTCTCTCTCGGGGTACTCTTTCACTGTGGTGGGGTCTCTCTCTATCACTGTGGTGGGGTCTCTCTCGGGGTACTCTTTCACTGTGGTGGGGTCTCTCTCTATCGCTGTGGTGGGGTCCCTCTCTATCACTGTGGTGGGGTCTCTCTCTATCACCGTGGTGGGGTCTCTCTCTATCACTGTGGTGGGGTCTCTATCACTGTGGTGGGGTCTCTCTCGGGGTACTCTTTCACTGTGGTGGGGTCTCTCTCTATCACTGTGGCGGGGTCCCTCTCTATCACTGTGGTGGGGTCCCTCTCTATCAGTGTGGTGGGGTCCCTCTCTATCAGTGTGGTGGGGTCCCTCTCTATCGCTGTGGTGGGGTCTCTCTCTTTCACTGTGGTGGGGTCCCTCTCTATCACTGTGGTGGGGTCCCTCTCTATCACTGTGGTGGGGTCCCTCTCTATCACTGTGGTGGGGTCCCTCTCTATCACTGTGGTGGGGTCCCTCTCTATCACTATGGCGGGGTCTCTCTCTATCACTGTGGTGGGGTCCCTTTCTATCACTGTGATGGGGTCCCTCTCTCGGGGTGCTCTAACACTGGTGGGGTCTCTCTATCACTGTGGTGGGGTCTCTCTCTATCACTGTTGTGGGGTCTCTCTCTATCACTGTGGTGGGGTCTCTCTCTATCACTGTGGTGGGGTCCCTCTCTATCGCTGTGGTGGGGTCCCTCTCTATCGCTGTGGTGGGGTCCCTCTCTATCGCTGTGGTGGGGTCCCCCTCTCTCACTGTTGTGGGGTCCCTCTCTATCACTGTGGTGGGGTCTCTCTCTATCACTGTGGCAGGGTCTCTATCACTGTGGTGGGGTCCCTCTCTATCACTGTGGTGGGGTCCCTCTCTATCACTGTGGTGGGGTCTCTCTCTATCACTGTGGTGGGGTCTCTCTCTATCACTGTGGTGGGGTCCCTCGCTATCACTGTGGTGGGGTCCCTCTCTATCACTGTGGTGGGGTCCCTCTCTATCACTGTGGTGGGGTCCCTCCCTATCACTGTGGTGGGGTCCCTCTCTATCACTGTGGTGGGGTCCCTTTCTATCGCTGTGGTGGGGTCCCTCTCTATCGCTGTGGCGGGGTCTTTCTCTATCACTGTGGCAGGGTCTCTATCACTGTGCGGGGTCTCTATCGCTGTGGTGGGGTCCCTCTCTATCGCTGTGGTGGGGTCCCTCTCTATCGCTGTGGCGGGGTCCCTCTCTATCGCTGTGGCGGGGTCCCTCTCTATCGCTGTGGCGGGGTCCCTCTATCGCTGTGGCGGGGTCTCTATCACTGTGGCGGGGTCTCTATCGCTGTGGCGGGGTCCCTCTCTATCGCTGTGGCGGGGTCCCTCTCTATCGCTGTGGCGGGGTCCCTCTATCGCTGTGGCGGGGTCTCTATCACTGTGGCGGGGTCTCTATCGCTGTGGCGGGGTCCCTCTCTATCGCTGTGGCGGGGTCCCTCTCTATCGCTGTGGCGGGGTCCCTCTATCGCTGTGGCGGGGTCTCTATCACTGTGGCGGGGTCTCTATCACTGTGGTGGGGTCCCTCTCTATCACTGTGGTGGGGTCCCTCTCTATCACAGTGGTGGGGTCCCTCTCTATCGCTGTGGTGGGGTCCCTCTCTATCACAGTGGCGGGGTCTCTCTCGGGGTACTCTATCACAGTGGCGGGGTCTCTCTCTATCACTGTGGTGGGGTCTCTCTCTATCGCTGTGGTGGGGTCCCTCTCTATCGCTGTGGTGGGGTCCCTCTCTATCGCTGTGGTGGGGTCCCTCTCTATCGCTGTGGTGGGGTCCCTCTCTATCGCTGTGGTGGGGTCCCTCTCTATCGCTGTGGTGGGGTCCCTCTCTATCGCTGTGGTGGGGTCCCTCTCTATCGCTGTGGTGGGGTCCCTCTCTATCGCTGTGGTGGGGTCCCTCTCTATCGCTGTGGTGGGGTCCCTCTCTATCGCTGTGGTGGGGTCCCTCTCTATCACAGTGATGGGGTCTCTCTCAGGGGACTCTGACTGTTGGGGTACCCGGGGTGCCTCTCCTGGGGGAGGCCCAGCGGCGGTGTGCTCCCTTATAAGCGGGGGTGGGGTGGCACGCTCGGCTGGGGGTTGTTACGAGACCCTGGATGGGAGCGGCAGGACAACCTGACCAAAGTCCTTGGAGCTGCGACCATAAAAGAGGGTGCCCCGCCCAGCTGAGGTGGGTGCGGGGGAGGGGGTCTGAGCTATCACCTGGCGCCCCACACTGGTGGCTGCCGGAGGCTTTGTTAACCCCTTGGCGTCCTGGGCTGCAGGACTGGGTGGGGGCTTGGCAGTGAGGTGGTTAAACCTGAGCCTGGGCCCCCCGCCAGCTGGCACCTCCCCAGCACCAGGTAATACCCCTCTGCCTGCTTGGCATATTTGCAGCTTTGAATGGAAGGTGTGCCCGGATCTCGCCCAGCGCTGCCCCCTCCTGGCCCCCTCCTATAATTACAGGGCAGATTGTGGTCATTAAGATTCCTGCCCGCTGACGATGGACGGAGCCCTCTGCCCGCCGCCGCCCGTCACACAAGTTTGGTAGGAGCCTCCCTGTCCCAGAAACTCTCCGACTGGAGGAACGCCCGTCTGTGTCATGCCAATGGCAGCCAACAAGCGGGAACCCTGACGTGCAGTCACATGACCCAATGCGGCGCTTCCTGGGGGATGGTACTGGCGTAGAGCGTGTGGCAGTGCCTCTCACTAGGTGTTGGCCATGTTGTGCCCCCCTCTCCCCAGGTGGCTGTGGAGAGGTGTGAGGTGGCAGTTACCAGGTGTCGGCCATGTTGTCATCCCCCCCCCCCCCCCAGGTGGCTGTGGAGGGGTGTGTGGCGGCAGTGCCAGTTACCAGGTGTCGGCCATGTTGTCCCCCTTCCCCCCCTCCCCCAGGTGGCTGTGAAGGGGTGTGAGCCGGCAGTGCCAGTTACCAGGTGTCGGCCATGTTGTGTGTCCCCCCCGAGGTGGCTGTGGAGAGGTGTGTGGCAGCAGTGCCAGTTACCAGGTGTCGGCCATGTTGTCCCCCCGCAGGTGGCTGTGGAGAGGTGTGAGATGGCAGTTACTAGGTGTCGGCCATGTTGTCCCCCCCAGGTGGCTGTGGAGAGGTGTGAGGCAGCAGTGCCAGTTACCAGGTGTCGGCATTGTTGTCCCCCCCCCCCCAGGTGGCTGTGGAGAGGTGTGAGGCGGCAGTGCCAATTACCAGGTGTCGGCCATGGTGTCCCCCCCCCCTCCCAGGTGGCTGTGAAGAGGTGTGAGATGGCAGTTACCAGGTGTCGGCCATGTTGTGCCCCCCCCCCAGGTGGCTGTGGAGGGGTGGGAGGCGTCAGTGCCAGTTACCAGGTGTCGGCCATGTTGTCCCCCCCCCCAGGTGGCTGTGGAGGGGTGTGAGGCGGCAGTGCCAATCACCAGGTGTCTGCCATGGTGTGTCCCCCCCCCCCCCCCCCCCCCCCCCAGGTGGCTGTGAAGAGGTGTGAGGTGGCAATTACCGGGTGTCGGCATTGTTGTCCCCCCCCCCCCCCCCCCCCCCAGGTGGCTGTGGAGAGGTGTGAGATGGCAGTTACCAGGTGTCGGCCATGTTGTCCCCCCCCCCCCCCCCCCCAGGTGGCTGTGGAGGGGTGTGAGGCGGCAGTGCCAATCACCAGGTGTCGGCCATGTTGTCCCCCCCCCCCAGGTGGCTGTGAAGAGGTGTGAGATGGCAGTTACCAGGTGTCGGCCATGTTGTGCCCCCCCCCCCCAGGTGGCTGTGGGGAGGTGTGTGGCAGCAGTGCCAGTTACCAGGTGTCGGCCATGTTGTGCCCCCCCCCCCCAGGTGGCTGTGGAGGTGTGGGAGGTGGCAGTGCCAGTTACCAGGTGTCGGCCATGTTGTTCCCCCCCCCCCCCCCCAGGTGGCTGTGGAGGGGTGGGAGGCGGCAGTGCCAGTTACCAGGTGTCGGCCATGTTGTCCCCCCCCCCCCCCCAGGTGGCTGTGGAGGGGTGTGAGGCGGCAGTGCCAATCACCAGGTGTCGGCCATGGTGTCCCCCCCCCCCCCTCCCAGGTGGCTGTGAAGAGGTGTGAGATGGCAGTTACCAGGTGTCGGCCATGTTGTGCCCCCCCCCCCCCCAGGTGGCTGTGGAGGGGTGGGAGGTGGCAGTGCCAGTTACCAGGTGTCGGCCATGTTGTTCCCCCCCCCCCAGGTGGCTGTGGAGGGGTGGGAGGCGGCAGTGCCAGTTACCAGGTGTCGGCCATGGTGTCCCCCCCCACCAGGTGGCTGTGGAGAGGTGTGTGGCAGCAGTGCCAATCACCAGGTGTCGGCCATGGTGTCCCCCCCCCCAGGTGGCTGTGAAGAGGTGTGAGGTGGCAGTGCCAGTTACCAGGTGTCGGCCATGTTGTTCCCCCCCCCCCAGGTGGCTGTGGAGGGGTGGGAGGCGGCAGTGCCAGTTACCAGGTGTCGGCCATGTTGTGTCCCCCCCCCCCCAGGTGGCTGTGAAGAGGTGTGAGGTGGCAGTGCCAGTTACCAGGTGTCGGCCATGGTGTGTCCCCCCCCCCCCCCAGGTGGCTGTGGAGGGGTGTGAGGCGGCAGTGCCAGTTACCAGGTCGGCCATGTCTCCCCCCTGGGGGGTTGTGGCGGCACTCTCCTCACACTCACTCTCTGCACACAGCAGGCTCCGCCCCTTCTTCCATCTCCTTCCCCTCCACCCCCACTCACCCCAACTTCAAAGGGGGCGCAGCTCTGTCTTCCCTTCACACTTCTGGGAAGTTCATACGTGGGCGACCTTCTTACCTCAGTCTGTGTGTTCGCTGGATTTTTGGGGTGACGCGTCTCTCTTTTTGTTTCTTGGCAGTGATCGGGGAGGTGAGGAGCTCGCTGCTGCCAGGACGTGTGGACGAGGAGCACCCCACAGGTACGAGGCCCGGGCCGTCATGTGTCAGGACGCCATGTTGTAGGCGGCTGGTGCGTTCTTCATACTACAGCGCTCCTGGTGCTGGGGCCCTCGTCTTACTGGGACTGTGTGTGCAAGGGTGATCAACACTCTGTGTGTAAGGACTGTGTGAGATGTGTGTGCGGGGATGATCACCGCTCTGTGTGTGATGTGCGTGTGTGAGGGTGGTCACTGCTCTGTGTGTGTGTGTGTGTAAGGACTGTGTGTGATGTGCGTGTGTGAGGGTGGTCACTGCTCTGTGTGTGTGTGAGGGTGGTCACTGCTCTGTGTGTGTGTGAGGGTGGTCACTGCTCTGTGTGTGTGTGTGGGTGGTCACTGCTCTGTGTATGTGTGTGTGTGAGTGTGTGTGAGGGTGATCACTGCTCTGTGTGTGAGGGTGGTCACTGCTCTGTGTGTGTAAGGACTGTGTGTGATGTGCGTGTGTGAGGGTGGTCACTGCTCTGTGTGTGTGTGAGGGTGGTCACTGCTCTGTGTGTGTAAGGACTGTGTGTGAGGGTGGTCACTGCTCTGTGTGTAAGGACTGTGTGTGAGGGTGATCACTGCTCTGTGTGTGTAAGGACTGTATGAGGGTGATCACTGCTGTGTGTGTGTGTGTGTGTGTAAGGACTGTGTGTGATGTGCGTGTGTGAGGGTGATCACTGCTGTGTGTGTGTGTGTGAGGGTGGTCACTGCTCTGTGTGTAAGGACTGTATGAGGGTGATCACTGCTCTGTATGTGTAAGGACTGTGTGTGAGGGTGATCACTGCTCTGTGTGTGTAAGGACTGTGTGTGAGGGTGATCACTGCTCTGTGTGTGTAAGGACTGTGTGTGAGGGTGATCACTGCTCTGTGTGTGTAAGGACTGTGTGAGGGTGATCACTGCTGTGTGTGTGTGTGAGGGTGGTCACTGCTCTGTGTGTAAGGACTGTATGAGGGTGATCACTGCTCTGTATGTGTAAGGACTGTGTGTGAGGGTGATCACTGCTCTGTGTGTGTAAGGACTGTGTGAGGGTGATCACTGCTCTGTGTGTGTAAGGACTGTGTGAGGGTGATCACTGCTCTGTGTGTGTAAGGACTGTATGAGGGTGATCACTGCTGTGTGTGTAAGGACTGTATGAGGGTGATCACTGCTGTGTGTGTAAGGACTGTATGAGGGTGATCACTGCTCTGTATGTGTAAGGACTGTGTGTGAGGGTGATCACTGCTCTGTGTGTGTAAGGACTGTGTGTGAGGGTGATCACTGCTCTGTGTGTGTAAGGACTGTGTGTGAGGGTGGTCACTGCTCTGTGTGTGTAAGGACTGTGTGTGAGGGTGATCACTGCTCTGTGTGTGTAAGGACTGTGTGTGAGGGTGATCACTGCTTTGTGTGTAAGGACTGTGTGAGGGTGGTCACTGCTCTGTGTGTGTAAGGACTGTGTGTGAGGGTGGTCACTGCTCTGTGTGTGTAAGGACTGTGTGTGAGGGTGGTGACTGCTCTGTGTGTGTAAGGACTGTGTGTGAGGGTGATCACTGCTCTGTGTGTGTAAGGACTGTGTGTGAGGGTGATCACTGCTGTGTGTGTGTGTGTGTGTGTGTGTGTAAGGACTGTGTGTGAGGGTGGTCACTGCTGTGTGTGTAAGGAATTTGTATGAGGGTGATCACTGCTCTGTGTGTGTGTGTGTGTGTAAGGACTGTGTATGAGGGTGGTCACTGCTGTGTGTGTAAGGACTTTGTATGAGGGTGATCACTGCTCTGTATGTGTAAGGACTGTGTGTGAGGGTGATCACTGCTCTGTGTGTAAGGACTGTGTGAGCGTGGTCACTGCTCTGTGTGTGTAAGGACTGTGTGTGAGGGTGGTCACTGCTCTGTATGTGTAAGGACTGTGTGAGGGTGATCACTGCTCTGTGTGTAAGGACTGTGTGTGAGGGTGATCACTGCTCTGTGTGTAAGGACTGTGTGAGCGTGGTCACTGCTCTGTGTGTGTAAGGACTGTGTGTGAGGGTGGTCACTGCTGTGTGTGTGTAAGGACTGTGTGTGAGGGTGATCACTGCTCTGTGTGTGTAAGGACTGTGTGAGGGTGGTCACTGCTCTGTGTGTGTAAGGACTGTGTGTGAGGGTGGTCACTGCTGTGTGTGTGTAAGGACTGTGTGTGTGTGTGAGGGTGATCACTGCTGTGTGTGTAAGGACTGTGTGTGAGGGTGGTCACTGCTGTGTGTGTGTGTGTGTGTGTGTGTGTGTGTGTGTGTGAGGGTGATCACTGCTCTGTGTGTGTAAGGACTGTGTGTGAGGGTGATCACTGCTCTGTGTGTGAGGGTGATCACTGCTCTGTGTGTGTAAGGACTGTGTGTGAGGGTGATCACTGCTCTGTGTGTGAGGGTGATCACTGCTCTGTGTGTGTAAGGACTGTATGAGGGTGATCACTGCTCTGTGTGTGAGGGTGGTCACTGCTCTGTGTGTGTAAGGATTGTGTGTGAGGGTGATCACTGCTGTGTGTGTGTAAGGACTGTGTGAGGGTGATCACTGCTCTGTGTGTGTAAGGACTGTGTGAGGGTGGTCACTGCTCTGTGTGTGTGTGTAAGGACTGTGTGAGGGTGATCACTGCTCTATGTGAGGGTGATCACTGCTCTGTGTGTGTAAGGACTGTGTGAGGGTGGTCACTGCTCTGTGTGTGTAAGGACTGTGTGTGAGGGTGGTCACTGCTGTGTGTGTGTAAGGACTGTGTGTGAGGGTGGTCACTGCTGTGTGTGTGTAAGGACTGTGTGTGTGTGTGAGGGTGATCACTGCTGTGTGTGTAAGGACTGTGTGTGAGGGTGGTCACTGCTCTGTGTGTGTGTGTGAGGGTGATCACTGCTCTGTGTGTGTAAGGACTGTGTGTGAGGGTGATCACTGCTCTGTGTGTGAGGGTGGTCACTGCTCTGTGTGTGTAAGGATTGTGTGTGAGGGTGATCACTGCTGTGTGTGTGTAAGGACTGTGTGAGGGTGATCACTGCTCTGTGTGTGTAAGGACTGTGTGTGAGGGTGATCACTGCTCTGTGTGTGTGTAAGGACTGTGTGAGGGTGATCACTGCTCTGTGTGTGTAAGGACTGTGTGTGAGGGTGGTCACTGCTCTGTGTGTGTGTGTAAGGACTGTGTGTGAGGGTGATCACTGCTCTGTGTGTGTAAGGACTGTGTGAGGGTGGTCACTGCTCTTTGTGTGTGTGTGTATATATATATATATTATACTGTGTGTGATGTGCTACTAATAGGGCATCAACCTCTCAAAGAAAAATAGCATATGCACAAAAATCTTTATTAGAACACTGACATAAATACAAAAATACCACATACATATATGAATGTACAGGAGGAGTACAATGAGGGAGACAACACCCCAAATACTGCTTTACATTAAACACACTAAAATGTCACCACAACGTGGTTGTAGTGTCTTGTAGTGGAGGTTGTTTGGTTATGGTGTCTGTTGTAGTGTAGGTGGTTGTAGTGTCTTGTAGTGGAGGTTGTTTGGTTATGGTGTCTGTTGTAGTGTAGGTGGTTGTAGTGTCTTGTACTGGAGGTTGTTTGGTTATGGTGTCTGTTGTAGTGTAGGTGGTTGTAGTGTCTTGTAGTGGAGGTTGTTTGGTTATGGTGTCTCTGTTGTAGTGTAGGGGGTTGTAGTGTCTTGTACTGGAGGTTGTTTGGTTATGGTGTCTGTTGTAGTGTAGGGGGTTGTAGTGTCTTGTAGTGGAGGTTGTTTGGTTATGGTGTCTCTGTTGTAGTGTAGGTGGTTGTAGTGTCTTGTACTGGAGGTTGTTTGGTTATGGTGTCTGTTGTAGTGTAGGGGGTTGTAGTGTCTTGTAGTGGAGGTTGTTTGGTTATGGTGTCTCTGTTGTAGTGTAGGTGGTTGTAGTGTCTTGTAGTGGAGGTTGTTTGGTTATGGTGTCTGTTGTAGTGTAGGTGGTTGTAGTGTCTTGTACTGGAGGTTGTTTGGTTATGGTGTCTGTTGTAGTGTAGGGGGTTGTAGTGTCTTGTAGTGGAGGTTGTTTGGTTATGGTGTCTCTGTTGTAGTGTAGGTGGTTGTAGTGTCTTGTACTGGAGGTTGTTTGGTTATGGTGTCTGTTGTAGTGTAGGTGGTTATAGTGTCTTGTACTGGAGGTTGTTTGGTTATGGTGTCTCTGTTGTAGTGTAGGTGGTTGTAGTGTCTTGTAGTGGAGGTTGTTTGGTTATGGTGTCTCTGTTGTAGTGTAGGTGGTTGTAGTGTCTTGTAGTGGAGGTTGTTTGGTTATGGTGTCTCTGTTGTAGTGTAGGGGGTTGTAGTGTCTTGTAGTGGAGGTTGTTTGGTTATGGTGTCTCTGTTGTAGTGTAGGTGGTTGTAGTGTCTTGTAGTGGAGGTTGTTTGGTTATGGTGTCTCTGTTGTAGTGTAGGTGGTTGTAGTGTCTTGTAGTGGAGGTTGTTTGGTTATGGTGTCTCTGTTGTAGTGTAGGTGGTTGTAGTGTCTTGTAGTGGAGGTTGTTTGGTTATGGTGTCTGTTGTAGTGTAGGTGGTTGTAGTGTCTTGTAGTGGAGGTTGTTTGGTTATGGTGTCTCTGTTGTAGTGGAGGTGGTTGTAGTGTCTTGAGGTTGCTGTTTGGTTGTGGTGTCTCAGTGTTGTAGTGGAGGTTGTTTGGTTATGGTGTCTCTGTGTTGTAGTGGATTTTGTTGTGTGGTGTGTTGTAGCTGGGGTTTGTAGTGTTAGTGGTATATTTTTATTATGGAAATTTTTGTGTTTTATAGTTAGACATTTGAGTTGTAGTAGTATCAGTGCAGTCTAATACTTCTGTTTATTAAATGATGCATGGTGTGATAATCCCGGGTATTACATGGTGTATGTAGTATATATGGTATAGTGTATGTAGTATATAGGTATGGTGTATGTAGTATATATATGTATGGTGTATGTAGTTTGTGTGTGTATATATATATGTATGGTGTATGTAGTGTGTGTATATATATATGTATGGTGTATGTAGTATATATATGTATGGTGTATGTAGTGTGTGTGTATATATGTATGGTGTATGTAGTATATAGGTATGGTGTATGTAGTATATATATGTATGGTGTATGTAGTGTGTGTGTATATATATGTATGGTGTATGTAGTATATATATGTATGGTGTATGTAGTATATATGTATGGTGTATGTAGTATATATGGTGTGATAATCCCGGGTATTACATGGTGCTATGCAGAGTGTAGATGGCTTCTTGTTAACCCTTTGTCACCCATATCCGCTCTCCCTGCACCCATAGTTTGCAGTCATTGAGAGGAAGTGCGTCTTTTATCTGGTTAGAGGTGAATTTCCATAGTGACATCAGATATAGAAAATGTTCTATAATATAGCTATAATGTACGGACCCTGCCAGAGCTCCAGTGCCACCTTTCCCCTCAGAGTGTTACTGTTTCATTGTACTGTCCCTCACTTACGAGTGTGTTTACGAGTCATTGACTGTTCTGCCATATGACATGTAAGGGAAAAGGATATATGACATGTATGGTATAGGATATGTGATATATGACATGTATGCTATAGGATATATGATATGACATGTATGGTATAGGATATGTGACATATGACATGTATGGTATAGGATATGTGACATATGACATGTATGGTATAGAATATGTGACATGTATGGTATAGGATATATGACAAGTATGGTATATGATATGACATAGGTTATGTGAAATATGACATGTATGGTATAGTATATGCGATGTGACATGTATGGTATGGGATATGTGACATGTATGGTATAGGATATGTGATATATGGTATAGATTATGTGATATGTGACCTTTATGGGAAAGGATATGTGACATGTATGGTATAGGATATGTTATATGTGACATGTATGGTATAGGATATGTGATATGTGACATGTATGGTATAGGATATGTGACATGTATTGTATGGGATATGTGATATGTGACATATGGTATAGGATATTTGATATATGGTATAGGATATGTGATATGACATGTATGGTATAGGATATGTGATGTGACATGTAAGGTATAGGATATGTGATATGTATGGTATAGGATATGTGACATGTATGGTATAGGATATGTGATATGTGACATGTATGGTATAGGATATGTGATTTGACATGTAGGTATAGGATTTGTGATATGGAACATGTTTGGTACGGGATATGTATGGTATAGGATATGTAATATGTGACATGTATGGTATAGGATATGTGATATATGACATGTATGGTATTGGATATGTGACATGTATGGTATAGGATATGTGATATATGGCATGTATGGTATAGGATATGTGATAAATGATGTGTATGGTATATGATATGTGATATGTGATATATGGTATAGGATATTTAATATATGGTATAGGATATGTGATATGTGACATGTATGGTATAGGATATGTGACATGTATGGTATAGGATATGTGATATATGACATGTATGGTATAGGATATGTGATAAATGATGTGTATGGTATAGGATATGTGATATATGGTATAGGATATGTGATATATGACATGTATGGTATTGGATATGTGAAATATGGTATAGGATATTTAATATATGGTATAGGATATGTGATATGTGACATGTATGGTATAGGATATGTGACATGTATGGTATAGGATATGTGATATGTGACATGTATGGTATAGGATTTGTGATGTATGACATGTATGGTATAGGATATGTGATAAATTATGTGTATGGTATAGGATATGTGATATATGGTATAGGATATGTCATATGGGACATGTATTGTATAGGATATGTTATAAGTGACATGAATGGTATATGATATGTGATGTGACATGTATGGTACAGAATATGTGACATGTATAGGATATGTGACATGTATGGTGTAGGATATGTGACATGTGTGATGTGACTTGTATGTGATACGATATGTGACATGTATGGTATAGGATATGTGACATGTATGGTATGTGATATGTGACATGTATGGTATAGGATAAGTGATATGTGACATGTATGGTATAGGATATGTGATGTATGGTATAGTATATATGACAAGTATGGTATATGATATGACATAGGTTATGTGAAATATGACATGTATGGTATAGTATATGCGATATGTGACATGTATGGTATGGGATATGTGATATGTATGGTATAGGATATGTGATATATGGTATAGGATATGTGATATGTGACCTTTATGGTAAAGGATATGTGACATGTATGGTATAGGATATGTTATATGTGACATGTATGGTATAGGATATGTGATATGTGACATGTATGGTATAGGATATGTGACACGTATTGTATGGGATATGTGATATGTAACATATAGTATAGGATATTTGATATATGGTATAGGATATGTGATGTATGACATGTATGGTATAGGATATGTGATATGTGACATGTATGGTATAGGATATGTGATATATGGTATAGGATATGTGATATGACATGTAGGTATAGGATTTGTGATATGGAACATGTTAGGTACGGGATATGTATGGTATAGGATATGTAATATGTGACATGTATGGTATAGGATATGTGACATGTATGGTATAGGATATGTGATATGACATGTATGGTATAGGATATGTGACATATATGGTATAGGATATGTGATATGTGGTATAGGAAATGTGATATGTGGTATAGGATGTGTGATATATGACATATATGGTATAGCATATGTGATATGTGACATGTATGGTATAGGATATGTGACTGTATGGTATGGTATAGGATATGTGATATGTGACATGTATAGGATATATGATACATGACATGTATGGTATAGGATATGTGATATATGACATGTATGGTATAGGATATATGATATATGACATGTATGGTATAAGATATATGTTATGTGACATGTATGGTATGGGATATGTGAAATGTGACATGTATGGTATAGGATATGTGATATGACATGTATGATATAGGATATGTGATGTATGGTATAGGATATGTGATGTATGGTGTAGGATATGTGATATATGGTGTAGGATATGTGATATATGGTATAGGATATGTGATATGCAACATGTATGGTATAGGATTTGTGATATGGAACATGTTTGGTACGGGATATGTATGGTATAGGATATGTAATATGTGACATGTATGGTATAGGATATGTGATATATGACATGTATGGTATTGGATATGTGACATATGATATAGGATATTTGATATATGGTATAGGATATGTGATATGTGACATGTATGGTATAGGATATGTGATATATGGTATAGGATATGTGATGTGTGACATATATGGTATAGGATATGTGATAAATGACATGTATGGTATAGGATATGTGATATGTGACATGTATGGTATAGGATATGTGATATGTATGGTATAGGATATGTGATATGTATGGTATGGGATATGTATGGTATAAGATATGTGATATGTGACATGTATGGTATAGGATATGTGACATGTATGATATAGGATATGTGACATGTATGGTATAGGATAGGTGATATGTGACATGTGTAGTATAGGATATGTGACATGTATGGTATAGGATATGTGATATATGACATGTATGGTATAGGATATGTAATATGACATGTATGGTATCGGATATGTGATATGACATGTATGGTATAGGATATGTGATGTATCGTATAGGATATGTGATGTATGGTGTAGGATATGTGATGTATGGTGTAGGATATGTGACATGTATGGTATAGGATATGTGATATGTGACATGTATGGTATAGGATATGTGACATGGTATAGGATATGTGATATATGACATGTATGGTATAAGATATATGTTATGTGACATGTATGGTATGGGATATGTGAAATGTGACATGTATGGTATAGGATATGTGATATGACATGTATGATATAGGATATGTGATGTATGGTATAGGATATGTGATGTATGGTGTAGGATATGTGATATATGGTGTAGGATATGTGATATATGGTATAGGATATGTGACATGTATGGTATAGGATATGTGATGTATGGTATAGGATATGTGATGTATGGTGTAGGATATGTGATGTATGGTGTAGGATATGTGACATGTATGGTATAGGATATGTGATATGTGACATGTATGGTATAGGATATATGACATGTATGGTATAGGATATGTGATATGACATGTATGGTATAGGATATGTGATATGACATGTATGGTATAGGATATGTGATATATGACATGTATGGTATAGGATATGTGATATATGACATGTATGGTATAGGATATGTGATATGTGACATGTATGGTATAGGATATGTGACATGTATGGTATAGGATATGTGATATGTGACATGTATGGTATAGGATATGTGATATGTGACATGTATGGTATAGGATATGTGACATGTATGGTATAGGATATGTGATAAATGATGTGTATGGTATAGGATATGTGATATATGGTATAGGATATGTGATATATGACATGTATGGTATTGGATATGTGAAATATGGTATAGGATATTTAATATATGGTATAGGATATGTGATATGTGACATGTATGGTATAGGATATGTGACATGTATGGTATAGGATATGTGATATGTGACATGTATGGTATAGGATATGTGATATGTGACATGTATGGTATAGGATATGTGACATGTATGGTATAGGATATGTGATAAATGATGTGTATGGTATAGGATATATGACATGTATGGTATAGGATATGTGATATGACATGTATGGTATAGGATATGTGATATGACATGTATGGTATAGGATATGTGATATATGACATGTATGGTATAGGATATGTGATATATGACATGTATGGTATAGGATATGTGATATAGGATATGTGATATGTGACATGTATGGTATAGGATATGTGATATATGACATGTATGGTATAGGATATGTGATATAGGATATGTGACATGTATGGTATAGGATATGTGATATATGACATGTATGGTATAGGATATATGACATGTATGGTATAGGATATATGACATGTATGGTATAGGATATGTGATATGACATGTATGGTATAGGATATGTGATATATGACATGTATGGTATAGGATATGTGATATATGACATGTATGGTATAGGATATGTGATATAGGATATGTGATATGTGACATGTATGGTATAGGATATGTTATATATGACATGTATGGTATAGGATATGTGATATAGGATATGTGACATGTATGGTATAGGATATATGACATGTATGGTATAGGATATATGACATGTATGGTATAGGATATGTGATATAGGATATGTGATATGTGACATGTATGGTATAGGATATGTGATATGACATGTATGGTATAGGATATGTGATATATGACATGTATGGTATAGGATATGTGATATGTGACATGTATGGTATAGGATATGTGACATGTATGGTATAAGATATGTGATATATGACATGTATGGTATAGGATATGTGATATATGACATGTATGGTATAGGATATGTGATATGTGACATGTATGGTATAGGATATGTGACATGTATGGTATAGGATATGTGATATGTGACATGTATGGTATAGGATATGTGACATGTATGGTATAGGATATGTGACATGTATGGTATAGGATATGTGATATGTGACATGTATGGTATAGGATATGTGATATGTGACATGTATGGTATAGGATATGTGACATGTATGGTATAGGATATGTGACATGTATGGTATAGGATATGTGACATGTATGGTATAGGATATGTGACATGTATGGTATAGGATATGTGACATGTATGGTATAGGATATGTGATATGTGACATGTATGGTATAGGATATGTGATATGTGACATGTATGGTATAGGATATGTGACATGTATGGTATAGGATATGTGATATGTGACATGTATGGTATAGGATATGTGATATGTGACATGTATGGTATAGGATATGTGACATGTATGGTATAGGATATGTGACATGTATGGTATAGGATATGTGACATGTATGGTATAGGATATGTGATATGTGACATGTATGGTATAAAATATGATATTTGACATGTATAGTATAGGATATGTGATATGACATGTATAGTATAGGATATGTGATATGACATGTATAGTATAGGATATGTGATATGACATGTATAGTATAGGATATGTGATATGACATGTATGGTATAGGATATGTGATATGACATGTATAGTATAGGATATGTGATATGACATGTATGGTATAGGATATGTGATATATGACATGTATGGTATAGGATATGTGATGCTCCTTCTTGCCCTGTGGTGACGGCCGCCTTGTTTCCCGGCAGGTGGTGATGGCGAGCTCTGAGGATGAGCTGATTGGGATCCCCTTCCCGGAGCACAGCAGCGACCTCCTGAGCAGCCTGAATGAGCAGCGGCACCGCGGGGTCCTGTGTGACATCACCATCAAGACGCAAGGGCTGGAGTACCGCACCCACCGGGCCGTGCTGGCCGCCTGCAGCCACTACTTCCGCAAGCTCTTCACTGGGCCCCGGGTGGCGGGTGCGGCGGGCCGGGACGTGTGTGAGCTGGACTTCCTGAAGCCGGACGCGCTGGGGGCACTGCTGGACTTTGCCTATACGGCCACGCTGACTATCAGTAACGCCAACATGCGGGACGTTCTGCGGACGGCGCGGCTCCTGGAGATCCCCTGCGTGGTGGAGGCCTGTGTGGAGATCCTGCGCTGTAACGGCTGCAGCTGGGAGGAGATGAGCGGAGACGCCGAGGACCTGGAGTGCTTCATCCGCGCCCGCCAGTATCTGGAGTGCTTCATCACCCAGGAGAACGGCCAGGAGGCCAGCCCCCCGCCGGCCGAGGCCGACAGCCCTCCGCCAGCGCTGCCGCCCATCCAGCCCATGCCGCTGCCACAGAAGCCGGTGCAGCTCATCCCCCGCAAGCACAGGAGGAAGTTCCTGCAAGTCAACCCCAGCCAGAGGGAGAAGAACGGCGCCCACTACCTGCTGGAGGAGGAAGAGCGGGCAGAGAGCCCCGCCGAGGAGGTAGCGCCCAGCGAGCACCTCCCCCACCGGGAGCAGCACATCTTCGTCCCCCCTTCACCCCCTGACGACATCTTATCTGATGAGGAGAACCCTGAATTAATGTACCCCGCCCCGCTGGATGCCGAGCACCCCGAGTCTGTGTCCGTCTCCCCGGACGGTGGTGACAAGCTGGTGAGGAAGCGGCGGTCGCAGATGCCCCAGGAGTGTCCCGTCTGCCACAAGATCATCCACGGCGCCGGCAAGCTGCCCCGCCACATGCGGACCCACACCGGGGAGAAACCCTTCGTGTGCCAGGTGTGCGGCGTCCGCTTCACCAGGTAAGAGACTCCTGTGTGTATATATATATATATATATATATATATATATATATATATATATATATATATATACTGCCTGTATACAGCAGATGCCCCCCCCCCCCTGTATATATACTGCCCCGCCACATGCGGACCCACACCGGGGAGAAACCCTTCGTGTGCCAGGTGTGCGGCGTCCGCTTCACCAGGTAAGAGACTCCTGTGTATATATATATATATATATATATATATATATATATATATATATATATATATACTGCCTGTATACAGCAGATGCCCCCCCCCCCCCTGTATATATACTGCCCCGCCACATGCGGACCCACACCGGGGAGAAACCCTTCGTGTGCCAGGTGTGCGGCGTCCGCTTCACCAGGTAAGAGACTCCTGTGTATATATATATATATATATATATATATATATATATATATATATATATATATATATATACTGCCTGTATACAGCAGATGCCCCCCCCCCCCCTGTATATATACTGCCCCGCCACATGCGGACCCACACCGGGGAGAAACCCTTCGTGTGCCAGGTGTGCGGCGTCCGCTTCACCAGGTAAGAGACTCCTGTGTGTGTATATATACTGCCTGTATACAGCAGATGCCCCCCCCCCCTGTATATATACTGCTATACTGCCGTGTCACCCCCCCCCCCCCCGTATATATACAGCTATATATGGCGCCCTCTGGTGGCTGTATACTGTAGCTGTGTCCCCTGTGTATAGCACTGTACTATGGTGCCCTCTGGTGGCTGTATACGGTAGCTGTAACCTGTGTATAGCACTGTACTATGGTGCCCTCTGGTGGCTGTATACGGTAGCTGTGTATCCTGTGTATAGCTCTGTACTATGGCGCCCTCTGGTGGCTGTATACGGTAGCTGTGTCCCCTGTATATAGCTCTGTACTATGGCGCCCTCTGGTGGCTGTATACGGTAGCTGTATCCTGTGTATAGCACTGTACTATGGCGCCCTCTGGTGGCTGTATACGGTAGCTGTAACCTGTGTATAGCACTGTACTATGGTGCCCTCTGGTGGCTGTATACAGTAGCTGTATCCTGTGTATAGCTCTGTACTATGGCGCCCTCTGGTGGCTGTATACGATAGCTGTATCCTGTGTATAGCTCTGTACTATGGCGCCCTCTGGTGGCTGTATACGGTAGCTGTGTCCTGTATATAGCTCTGTACTATGGCGCCCTCTGGTGGCTGTATACGGTAGCTGTGTATCCTGTATATAGCTCTGTACTATGGCGCCCTCTGGTGGCTGTATACGGTAGCTGTGTATCCTGTGTATAGCTCTGTACTATGGCGCCCTCTGGTGGCTGTATACGGTAGCTGTATCCTGTGTATAGCACTGTACTATGGCGCCCTCTGGTGGCTGTATACGGTAGCTGTATCCTGTGTATAGCTCTGTACTATGGCGCCCTCTGGTGGCTGTATACGGTAGCTGTATCCTGTGTATAGCACTGTACTATGGTGCCCTCTGGTGGCTGTATACGGTAGCTGTGTCCTGTGTATAGCACTGTACTATGGCGCCCTCTGGTGGCTGTATACGGTAGCTGTGTATCCTGTATATAGCACTGTACTATGACGCCCTCTGGTGGCTGTATACGGTAGCTGTGTATCCTGTATATAGCACTGTACTATGGCGCCCTCTGGTGGCTGTATACGGTAGCTGTGTCCCCTGTATATAGCACTGTAATATGGTGCCCTCTGGTGGCTGTATACGGTATCTGTGTATCCTGTGTATAGCACTGTATTATGGCGCCCTCTGGTGGCTGTATACGGTAGCTGTATCCTGTGTATAGCACTGTACTATGGCGCCCTCTGGTGGCTGTATACGATAGCTGTGTCCCCTGTGTATAGCTCTGTACTATGGCGCCCTCTGGTGGCTGTATACGGTAGCTGTGTCCTGTGTATAGCACTGTATTATGGCGCCCTCTGGTGGCTGTATACGGTAGCTGTGTATCCTGTGTATAGCACTGTACTATGGCGCCCTCTGGTGGCTGTATACGGTAGCTGTGTCCTGTATATAGCACTGTACTATGGCGCCCTCTGGTGGCTGTATACTGTAGCTGTATCCTGTGTATAGCACTGTACTATGGCGCCCTCTGGTGGCTGTATACGGTAGCTGTGTCCCCTGTGTATAGCACTGTACTATGGCGCCCTCTGGTGGCTGTATACGGTAGCTGTGTCCTGTATATAGCACTGTACTATGGCGCCCTCTGGTGGCTGTATACGGTAGCTGTGTCCTGTGTATAGCACTGTACTATGGCACCCTCTGGTGGCTGTATACGGTAGCTGTGTCCCCTGTGTATAGCACTGTACTATGGCGCCCTCTGGTGGCTGTATACGGTAGCTGTGTCCTCTGTGTATAGCTCTGTACTATGGCGCCCTCTGGTGGCTGTATACGGTAGCTGTGTATCCTGTGTATAGCTCTGTACTATGGCGCCCTCTGGTGGCTGTATACGGTAGCTGTGTCCTCTGTGTATAGCTCTGTACTATGGCGCCCTCTGGTGGCTGTATACGGTAGCTGTGTCCCCTGTGTATAGCACTGTACTATGGCGCCCTCTGGTGGCTGTATACGGTAGCTGTGTCCTCTGTGTATAGCTCTGTACTATGGCGCCCTCTGGTGGCTGTATACGGTAGCTGTGTCCCCTGTGTATAGCACTGTACTATGGCGCCCTCTAGTGGCTGTATGCAGTAGCTGTGTCCCCTGTGTATAGCACTGTACTATGGCGCCCTCTGGTGGCTGTATACGGTAGCTGTATCCTGTGTACACCTCTGTAGTATAGCGCCCTCTGGTGGCTGTATACGGTAGCTGTATCCTGTGTATAGCTCTGTACTATGGCGCCCTCTGGTGGCTGTATACGGTAGCTGTGTATCCTGTGTATAGCACTGTACTCTGGCGCCCTCTGGTGGCTGTATACGGTAGCTGTGTATCCTGTGTATAGCTCTGTACTATGGCGCCCTCTGGTGGCTGTATACGGTAGCTGTATCCTGTGTATAGCTCTGTACTATGGCGCCCTCTGGTGGCTGTATACGGTAGCTGTGTATCCTGTGTATAGCTCTGTACTATGGCGCCCTCTGGTGGCTGTATACAGTAGCTGTATCCTGTGTATAGCTCTGTACTATGGCGCCCTCTGGTGGCTGTATACGGTAGCTGTATCCTGTGTATAGCACTGTACTATGGCGCCCTCTGGTGGCTGTATACGGTAGCTGTATCCTGTGTATAGCACTGTACTATGGCGCCCTCTGGTGGCTGTATACGGTAGCTGTATCCTGTGTATAGCTCTGTACTATGACGCCCTCTAGTGGCTGTATACGGTAGCTGTGTATCCTGTGTATAGCACTGTACTCTGGCGCCCTCTGGTGGCTGTATACGGTAGCTGTGTCCCCTGTATATAGCTCTGTACTATGGCGCCCTCTGGTGGCTGTATACGGTAGCTGTGTCCTGTGTATAGCACTGTACTATGGCGCCCTCTGGTGGCTGTATACGGTAGCTGTGTATAGCACTGTACTATGGCGCCCTCTGGTGGCTGTATACGGTAGCTGTATCCTGTGTATAGCTCTGTACTATGGCGCCCTCTGGTGGCTGTATACAGTAGCTGTGTCCTGTATATAGCACTGTACTATGGCGCCCTCTGGTGGCTGTATACGGTAGCTGTATCCTGTGTATAGCACTGTACTATGGGGCCCTCTGGTGGCTGTATACGTTAGCTGTGTACCCTGTGTATAGCACTGTACTATGGCGCCCTCTGGTGGCTGTATACGGTAGCTGTATCCTGTGTATAGCACTGTACTATGGCGCCCTCTGGTGGCTGTATACGGTAGCTGTGTCCCCTGTGTATAGCACTGTACTATGGCGCCCTATGGTGGCTGTATACGGTAGCTGTATCCTGTGTATAGCACTGTATTATGGCGCCCTCTGGTGGCTGTATACGGTAGCTGTGTCCCCTGTATATAGCAGTGTACTATGGCGCCCTCTGGTGGCTGTATACGGTAGCTGTGTCCCCTGTGTATAGCACTGTACTATGGCGCCCTCTGGTGGCTGTATACGGTAGCTGTATCCTGTGTATAGCACTGTACTATGGCGCCCTCTGGTGGCTGTATACGGTAGCTGTATCCTGTGTATAGCTCTGTACTATGGCGCCCTCTGGTGGCTGTATACGGTAGCTGTGTATCCTGTGTATAGCACTGTACTATGGCGCCCTCTGGTGGCTGTATACGGTAGCTGTGTATCCTGTGTATAGCACTGTACTATGGCGCCCTCTGGTGGCTGTATACGGTAGCTGTGTCCCCTGTGTATAGCTCTGTACTATGACGCCCTCTAGTGGCTGTATACGGTAGCTGTGTATCCTGTGTATAGCTCTGTACTATGGCGCCCTCTGGTGGCTGTATACGGTAGCTGTGTCCCCTGTGTATAGCTCTGTATTATGGTGCCCTCTGGTGGCTGTATACGGTAGCTGTATCCTGTGTATAGCACTGTACTATGGCGCCCTCTGGTGGCTGTATACGGTAGCTGTATCCTGTGTATAGCTCTGTACTATGGCGCCCTCTGGTGGCTGTATACGGTAGCTGTGTATCCTGTGTATAGCACTGTACTATGGCGTAGCTGTGTCCTGTATATAGCACTGTACTATGGCGCCCTCTGGTGGCTGTATACGGTAGCTGTGTCCTGTGTATAGCACTGTACTATGACGCCCTCTAGTGGCTGTATGCAGTAGCTGTGTCCCCTGTGTATAGCACTGTACTATGGCGCCCTCTGGTGGCTGTATACAGTAGCTGTATCCTGTGTATAGCACTGTACTATGGCGCCCTCTGGTGGCTGTATACAGTAGCTGTGTCCTGTATATAGCACTGTACTATGGCGCCCTCTGGTGGCTGTATACGGTAGCTGTATCCTGTGTATAGCACTGTACTATGGCGCCCTCTGGTGGCTGTATACGGTAGCTGTATCCTGTGTATAGCTCTGTACTATGGCGCCCTCTGGTGGCTGTATACAGTAGCTGTGTCCTGTATATAGCACTGTACTATGGCGCCCTCTGGTGGCTGTATACGGTAGCTGTGTCCCCTGTATATAGCACTGTACTATGGCGCCCTCTGGTGGCTGTATACAGTAGCTGTATCCTGTGTATAGCACTGTACTATGGCGCCCTCTGGTGGCTGTATACGGTAGCTGTGTCCCCTGTGTATAGCTCTGTATTATGGCGCCCTCTGGTGGCTGTATACGGTAGCTGTGTCCCCTGTGTATAGCTCTGTACTATGACGCCCTCTAGTGGCTGTATACGGTAGCTGTGTATCCTGTGTATAGCACTGTACTATGGCGCCCTCTGGTGGCTGTATACTGTAGCTGTGTCCCCTGTGTATAGCACTGTACTATGGCGCCCTCTGATGGCTGTATACGGTAGCTGTATCCTGTGTATAGCACTGTACTATGGCGCCCTCTGGTGGCTGTATACGGTAGCTGTGTCCCCTGTATATAGCAGTGTACTATGGCGCCCTCTGGTGGCTGTATACAGTAGCTGTGTCCTGTATATAGCACTGTACTATGGCGCCCTCTGGTGGCTGTATACGGTAGCTGTATCCTGTGTATAGCTCTGTACTATGGCGCCCTCTGGTGGCTGTATACGGTAGCTGTGTATCGTGTGTATAGCTCTGTACTATGGCGCCCTCGGGTGGCTGTATACGGTAGCTGTATATCCTGTGTATAGCACTGTACTATGACGCCCTCTGGTGGCTGTATACGGTAGCTGTGTATCCTGTGTATAGCACTGTACTATGGCGCCCTCTGGTGGCTGTATACGGTAGCTGTATCCTGTGTATAGCTCTGTACTATGGCGCCCTCTGGTGGCTGTATACGGTAGCTGTATCCTGTGTATAGCACTGTACTATGGCGCCCTCTGGTGGCTGTATACGGTAGCTGTGTCCCCTGTGTATAGCACTGTACTATGGCGCCCTCTGGTGGCTGTATACGGTAGCTGTGTATCCTGTGTATAGCTCTGTACTATGGAGCCCTCTGGTGGCTGTATACGATAGCTGTATCCTGTGTATATCTCTGTACTATGGCGCCCTCTGGTGGCTGTATACGGTAGCTGTGTCCCCTGTGTATAGCTCTGTACTATGGCGCCCTCTGGTGGCTGTATACGGTAGCTGTGTATCCTGTGTATAGCTCTGTATTATGGCGCCCTCTGTTGGCTGTATACGGTAGCTGTGTCCCCTGTATATAGCACTGTACTATGGCGCCCTCTGGTGGCTGTATACGGTAGCTGTGTCCTGTATATAGCACTGTACTATGGCGCCCTCTGGTTGCTGTATACGGTAGCTGTGTATCCTTTGTATAGCTCTTTACTATGGTGCCCACTGGTGGCTGTATACGGTAGCTGTGTCCCCTGTGTATAGCACTGTACTATGGCGCCCTCTGGTGGCTGTATACGGTAGCTGTGTCCCCTGTGTATAGCACTGTACTCTGGCGCCCTCTGGTGGCTGTATACGGTAGCTGTGTATCCTGTGTATAGCTCTGTACTATGGCGCCCTCTGGTGGCTGTATACGGTAGCTGTGTATCCTGTGTATAGCACTGTACTATGGCGCCCTCTGGTGGCTGTATACGATAGCTGTATCCTGTGTATAGCACTGTACTATGGCGCCCTCTGGTGGCTGTATACTGTAGCTGTGTCCCCTGTATATAGTACTGTACTATGGCGCCCTCTGGTGGCTGTATACGGTAGCTGTAACCTGTGTATAGCACTGTACTATGGCGCCCTCTGGTGGCTGTATACGGTAGCTGTGTATCCTGTGTATAGCTCTGTACTATGGCGCCCTCTGGTGGCTGTATACGGTAGCTGTGTCCTGTGTATAGCACTGTACTATGGCGCCCTCTGGTGGCTGTATACGGTAGCTGTATCCTGTGTATAGCTCTGTACTATGGCGCCCTCTGGTGGCTGTATACGATAGCTGTATCCTGTGTATAGCTCTGTACAATGGCGCCCTCTGGTGGCTGTATACGGTAGCTGTGTATCCTGTGTATAGCACTGTACTATGGCGCCTTCTGGTGGCTGTATACGGTAGCTGTGTATCCTTTGTATAGCACTGTACTATGGCGCTCTCTGGTGGCTGTATACGGTAGCTGTGTCCCCTGTGTATAGCACTGTACTATGGCGCCCTCTGGTGGCTGTATATGGTAGCTGTGTATCCTGTGTATAGCTCTGTACTATGGCGCCCTCTGGTGGCTGTATACAGTAGCTGTGTCCCCTGTGTATAGCACTGTACTATGGCGCCCTCTGGTGGCTGTATACGGTAGCTGTGTCCCCTGTGTATAGCACTGTACTATGGCGCCCTCTGGTGGCTGTATACGGTAGCTGTGTATAGCGCTGTATACGGTAGCTGTGTATCCTGTGTATAGCACTGTACTATGGCGCCCTCTGGTGGCTGTATACGGTAGCTGTGTCCCCTGTGTATAGCACTGTACTATGGTGCCCTCTGGTGGCTGTATACGATAGCTGTATCCTGTGTATAGCACTGTACTATGGCGCCCTCTGGTGGCTGTATACGATAGCTGTATCCTGTGTATAGCACTGTACTATGGCGCCCTCTGGTGGCTGTATACGATAGCTGTATCCTGTGTATAGCACTGTACTATGGCGCCCTCTGGTGGCTGTACACGGTAGCTGTGTATCCTGTATATAGCACTGTACTATGGCGCCCTCTGGTGGCTGTATACGGTAGCTGTGTCCACTGTGTATAGCTCTGTACTATGACGCCCTCTGGTGGCTGTATACTGTAGCTGTGTCCTGTGTATAGCTCTGTACTATGACGCCCTCTGGTGGCTGTATACGGTAGCTGTGTATCCTGTGTATAGCACTGTACTATGGCGCCCTCTGGTGGCTGTATACGGTAGCTGTGTCCCCTGTGTATAGCACTGTACTATGGCGCCCTCTGGTGGCTGTATACAGTAGCTGTGTATCCTGTGTATAGCTCTGTACTATGGCGCCCTCTGGTGGCTGTATACGGTAGCTGTGTATCCTGTGTATAGCACTGTACTATGGCGCCCTCTGGTGGCTGTATACGGTAGCTGTGTATCCTGTGTATAGCACTGTACTATGGCGCCCTCTGGTGGCTGTATACGATAGCTGTATCCTGTGTATATCTCTGTACTATGGCGCCCTCTGGTGGCTGTATACGGTAGCTGTGTATCCTGTGTATAGCTCTGTACTATGGCGCCCTCAGGTGGCTGTATACGGTAGCTGTATCCTGTGTATAGCACTGTACTATGACGCCCTCTGGTGGCTGTATACGGTAGCTGTGTCCCCTGTGTATAGCTCTGTACTATGGCGCCCTCTAGTGGCTGTATACGGTAGCTGTGTCCTGTGTATAGCTCTGTACTATGGCGCCCTCTGGTGGCTGTATACAGTAGCTGTTTCCTGTGTATAGCACTGTACTATGGCGCCCTCTGGTGGCTGTATACAGTAGCTGTGTGTCCTGTGTATAGCACTGTACTATGGCGCCCTCTGGTGGCTGTATACGGTAGCTGTGTACCCTGTGTATAGCTCTGTACTATGGCGCCCTCTGGTGGCTGTATACAGTAGCTGTGTATCCTGTGTATAGCACTGTACTATGGCGCCCTCTGGTGGCTGTATACGGTAGCTGTGTATCCTGTGTATAGCTCTGTACTATGGCGCCCTCTGGTGGCTGTATACGGTAGCTGTATCCTGTGTATAGCTCTGTACTATGGCGCCCTCTGGTGGCTGTATACGGTAGCTGTGTCCCCTGTGTATAGCATTGTACTATGGCGCCCTCTGGTGGCTGTATACGGTAGCTGTATCCTGTGTATAGCACTGTACTATGGCGCCCTCTGGTGGCTGTATACGGTAGCTGTATCCTGTGTATAGCACTGTACTATGGCGCCCTCTAGTGGCTGTATACAGTAGCTGTGTCCCCTGTGTATAGCACTGTACTATGGCGCCCTCTGGTGGCTGTATACGGTAGCTGTGTCCCCTGTGTATAGCACTGTACTATGGCGCCTTCTGGTGGCTGTATACTGTAGCTGTGTCCCCTGTGTATAGCACTGTACTATGGCGCCCTCTGGTGGCTGTATAGGGTAGCTGTGTATCCTGTGTATAGCACTGTACTATGGCGCCCTCTGGTGGCTGTATACGGTAGCTGTGTCCTGTGTATAGCACTGTACTATGGCGCCCTCTGGTGGCTGTATACGGTAGCTGTGTATCCTGTGTATAGCTCTGTACTATGGCGCCCTCTGGTGGCTGTATACTGTAGCTGTGTCCCCTGTATATAGTACTGTACTATGGCGCCCTCTGGTGGCTGTATATGGTAGCTGTGTCCTGTGTATAGCTCTGTACTATGGTGCCCTCTGGTGGCTGTATACGGTAGCTGTGTATCCTGTATATAGCACTGTACTATGGCGCCCTCTGGTGGCTGTATACTGTAGCTGTGTCCCCTGTGTATAGCACTTTACTATGGCGCCCTCTGGTGGCTGTATACGGTAGCTGTGTATCCTGTGTATAGCACTGTACTATGACGCCCTCTGGTGGCTGTATACGGTAGCTGTATCCTGTGTATAGCACTGTACTATGGCGCCCTCTGGTGGCTGTATACGGTAGCTGTATCCTGTGTATAGCTCTGTACTATGGCGCCCTCTGGTGGCTGTATACGGTAGCTGTATCCTGTGTATAGCTCTGTACTATGGCGCCCTCTGGTGGCTGTATACGGTAGCTGTATCCTGTGTATAGCTCTGTACTATGGCGCCCTCTGGTGGCTGTATACGTTAGCTGTGTATAGCTCTGTACTATGGCGCCCTCTGGTGGCTGTATACGGTAGCTGTGTCCCCTGTATATAGCTCTGTACTATGGCGCCCTCTGGTGGCTGTATACGGTAGCTGTATCCTGTGTATAGCACTGTACTATGGCGCCCTCTGGTGGCTGTATACGGTAGCTGTGTCCCCTGTGTATAGCACTGTACTATGGCGCCCTCTGGTGGCTGTATACGGTAGCTGTATCCTGTGTATAGCTCTGTACTATGGCGCCCTCTGGTGGCTGTATACGGTAGCTGTGTATCCTGTGTATAGCACTGTACTATGGCGCCCTCTGGTGGCTGTATACGGTAGCTGTGTATCCTGTATATAGCTCTGTACTATGGCGCCCTCTGGTGGCTGTATACGGTAGCTGTATCCTGTGTATAGCACTGTACTATGGTGCCCTCTGGTGGCTGTATACGGTAGCTGTATCCTGTGTATAGCTCTGTACTATGGCGCCCTCTGGTGGCTGTATACGGTAGCTGTGTCCTGTATATAGCTCTGTACTATGGCGCCCTCTGGTGGCTGTATACGGTAGCTGTGTATCCTGTGTATAGCACTGTACTATGGCGCCCTCTTGTGGCTGTATACGGTAGCTGTGTCCCCTGTGTATAGCACTGTACTATGGCGCCCTCTGGTGGCTGTATACGGTAGCTGTGTATCCTGTGTATAGCACTGTACTATGGCGCCCTCTGGTGGCTGTATACGGTAGCTGTGTCCTGTGTATAGCACTGTACTATGGCGCCCTCTGGTGGCTGTATATGGTAGCTGTGTCCTGTGTATAGCTCTGTACTATGGTGCCCTCTGGTGGCTGTATACGTTAGCTGTGTACCCTGTGTATAGCACTGTACTATGGCGCCCTCTGGTGGCTGTATACGGTAGCTGTATCCTGTGTATAGCACTGTACTATGGCGCCCTCTGGTGGCTGTATACGGTAGCTGTGTCCCCTGTGTATAGCACTGTACTATGGCGCCCTCTGGTGGCTGTATACGGTAGCTGTGTATCCTGTGTATAGCACTGTACTATGACGCCCTCTGGAGGCTGTATACGGTAGCTGTGTATCCTGTGTATAGCACTGTACTATGGCGCCCTCTGGTGGCTGTATACGGTAGCTGTATATCCTGTGTATAGCACTGTACTATGGTGCCCTCTGGTGGCTGTATACGGTAGCTGTATCCTGTGTATAGCTCTGTACTATGGTGCCCTCTGGTGGCTGTATACGGTAGCTGTGTATCCTGTGTATAGCACTGTACTATGACGCCCTCTGGTGGCTGACCCCTGTATCTCACCGTCCTCTCTTCTCTCTAGGAATGATAAGCTGAAGATCCACATGAGGAAGCACACCGGGGAGCGCCCGTACTGCTGCGAGCACTGCAGCGCCCGCTTCCTGCACAGCTACGACCTAAAGAATCACATGCACCTGCACACCGGCGACCGCCCCTATGAGTGCTCCCTGTGCCACAAGGCCTTCGCCAAGGAAGACCACCTGCAGCGCCACATGAAGGGGCAGAACTGCCTGGAGGTTCGCACCCGGAGACGACGCAAGGAGGACCCCCCTGTGCCGCGCATCATCCCTACCCCCGGCCTGGATCTGACCAATGGGAAGATGGATGAGCTGCACCTGTCCATGCTGCGGTACTGGCCGCTTCCCCACCCACCGTCTGGAGGGGGCAGCCCTGAGGGACCCCTGGTGATAGACAACTCTTAGCAGCTCACAGGCAGTGACCCCCTCCGTCCCCCACAAGAGATTGGGGTGTCCATTGCAGAGCCCTGTGATCTCCCTCCTGCACTTTCAGCCCTGGTCAGAGCGGGGGAGGGGGGGGGGGGCTGAGAGACTGTGTCGGGGACAGCAGGGGGCGCTGCTCCACACCCTCAGGGATCATTCACTGGCGGCCTCGCCCACACCAGGCCGCTGTCCGGGACTGTCGGAGAGATTTTGTATTGTGTGAGATCTATAATATATACTGTCTGTATATAGAGATGACAAGGCTTCTAGAAGGAGATGTATATTACCGAGTATATATATATATATCTATATCTATATAGAGAGATCTACCACCCTGAAAAGCAATAACTCAATGTGTTGGGGGCTCTGCAATATTGGGGTTTAGGGGGAGCGCTGTGGACCCCACTTTCTGCTCGCTTTATGGTGCTGTGCCTTCTGAGAATGTGTGAGTGTCTTCTCACCCCCTCAACCCTTGTGTGTGTGCCCCCCGGGGCCCTGGTGGAAGCTGCCATTAGTCTGTGGTGATCTTCCATCTTGTATGGCGCCATTGGCACTAAAACCTCACCTGGCCTATGGTGGCACTGTAGGGAGAGTCAGGCCCTTCTGGCAATGCTTGCTGGGGCTTGTAGTCCTGAAGACTCACCTGGCCTATGGTGGCACTGTAAGGAAAGTCAGGCCCTTCTGGCAATGCTTGCTGGGGCTTGTAGTCCTGAAGCCTAATCTGACCTGCAGTACCCTCACCTGGCCTGTGGTGGCACTGTAGGGAAAGTCAGGCCCTTCTGGCAATGCTTGCTGGGGCTTGTAGTCCTGAAGACTCACCTGGCCTATGGTGGCACTGTAAGGAAAGTCAGGCCCTTCTGCTTGCTGGGGCTTGTAGTCCTGAAGACTCACCTGGCCTATGGTGGCACTGTAAGGAAAGTCAGGCCCTTCTGGCAATGCTTGCTGGGGCTTGTAGTCCTGAAGCCTAATCTGACCTGCAGTACCCTCACCTGGCCTGTGGTGGCACTGTAGGGAAAGTCAGGCCCTTCTGGTAATGCTTGCTGGGGCTTGTAGTCCTGAAGCTTCATCTGACATTTTAGTGGTAATGGTGACTTTGCTCCTCGGGGGCGGGGTTAAGTGCAGAGATAACTTAGGATTGGTTTAAGGTGACCAATCACACTGCTGCTTTCTGCGTTAAACGCTCATTCTAGATGCTAGAAGAACCAGAGACTGGGGAAGGGGTGGGGACCCCAGGGAAGGATTGGGGGTGTCGGGGGCCCCAGTGCAGGACACAGGAGCTGGATTTTCTGTATGTACAGTATATTTAAATTATTATTATTATAAAGTGATTGTGCTCGGGGGAGGGGCGGGGTGGTACGCCTGCTGTCCGTTCCTGCTGCGCCCGCCCCATCCTTGTTCTGGGGCATCTGGTGAAATAGTTTTGTAGTAAAAGCTAGTGTCCAGTGATGGCGGCCGGGAGAGGCGGAGCCTCACTCCTCAGTCATTCCACTGTGTGTAGTCGGGGGAGTACTTTATGTTCTGGACCAATATTCCACTGGAATAGACAGTGTGTTTACCGCTGTTATATGTAGTACCTTGCTATATCGGCACCTCAAGTGTTAGGGGCCGCCCCTGCTCATGTTTCATCCGATTTTGGGGGCGGAGTTAAGGAAGCCTATAGTCGGGGGTGGGGGCCGAGGGTGCTGATCTTGCGTTTGCTAATGCTTTGAGGTCGGGTTGAGTGTACCGCTGCTGCTCGGGGACAGTGTTAGAAGTGCGGCCGCTGCTCTGGGGTGGAGTTAGGTGTGCTGCCGCTGCTCTGGGGTGGAGTTAGGTGTGCTGCCGCTGCTCTGGGGTGGAGTTAGGTGTGCTGCCGCTGCTCTGGGGTGGAGTTAGGTGTGCTGCCGCTGCTCTGGGGTGGAGTTAGGTGTGCTGCCGCTGCTCTGGGGTGGAGTTAGGTGTGCTGCCGCTGCTCAGGGGCGGAGTTAGGTGTGCTGCTACTGTGCAGGAGGTGGAGCTAGGTGTGCCGCTGCTGTTGCTCAGGGGCGGAGCTAGGTGTGTCACTGCTGCTGGGGGGCGGATTCGAGGTCGCTGCATTCTGTACTTAGGCGCGTGTTTTGGTGTGTTTTTTTTTTTTTTTTGCGCAGGTTTTTGGGTCTGAATTAAATTAACTGCAAATTCCAAAGCCATAACCGCGGCTGTTCCCCGCCCTCCGCGGCTTCCCTCGCTGCAGCTGGCTGCACGCATGACGATACACAGTACCACTGTACACTGCAGCATTCCACCATCTTATCCCCCCCTCCCCTGAGATGGGGCCCCTGGGGCCCTCGTACACAGACCCTCGGTTTACATCCAGTATAGTGCACTGTGGATGATTGACAGGTGTGTGATTGATGTCTCTGCAGCGGGGACCAGTGTGACCCCCTCCACCCTCCCCCGCCGGGGGGGCACAGCCCACATTCCAGGGGGGTTTCTGTCCTTGCACTAATCAGATGACCCCCCCCTGCGGGCTGCGGGAGGGAGTGGGGCAGGGGCGTGCCTTCCCGTAGTGACAACACTTTTACTTGAACTCGTACACTGGTGTGAAGGGAAATCCCATTATTTAATTATTTTTGCTTTTTTAATGAAGGCTAATGGAGAAATAAACTACAGAGAACCTGAGCCTCGTCTTTTTACTGGGGGAGAGGGGGGCTATTACTGGGAGAGGGGGGCTATTACTGGGAGAGGGGGGCTATTACTGGGGGAGGGGGGCTATTACTGGGAGAGGGGGGCTATTACTGGGGGAGGGGGGCTATTACTGGGGGAGGGGGGAGAGGGGGGCTATTACTGGGGGAGGGGGGCTATTACTGGGGGAGGGGGGCTATTACTGGGGGAGGGGGGAGAGGGGGGCTATTACTGGGGGAGGAGTCTGCCTGTGTATAATGATACAATGCACTGGCTGCCTATATAGGAATACCACAATGGAGCCCCAATCAATCCCTGCAAAGCTGCACTGGCTCCAGTGCTCATGCACAGTAGTCGCTATATGCCTGCTATTGCCGGATGAACAAAGTGCTACAGTCAATATAAAGGACAGATTAAAGTTGCATTGAAAGTTCAGTCCATAGAAACTAAATGACAATACCTGATGTAAGCTGAGTGCTCCTGTACTAACTGCAGACAGCTAACTGGATCCCATATGACACTGTACTGACTGCAGACAGGTTACTGGATCCCATATTACACTGTACTAACTGCAGACAGCTAACTGGATCCCATATGACACTGTACTGACTGCAGACAGGTTACTGGATCCCATATTACACCGTACTAACTGCAGACAGCTAACTGGGTCCCATATGACACTGTACTGACTGCAGACAGGTTACTGGATCCCATATTACTCCGTACTGACTGCAGACAGGTTACCGGATCCCATATTACAATGTACCGACTACAGACAGGTTACCAGATCCTATATTACACTGTACTGACTGCAGACAGGTTACTGGATCCCATATTACACTGTACCGACTACAGACAGGTTACTGAATCCCATTTTAAAATGTACTGACTACATACAGCTTACTTGATCTCATATTACACTGTATCGACTACAGACAGGTAACCGGATCGCATATTACACTCTACTGACCGCGGACAGGTTACTGGATCCCATATTACACTGAACTGACTATATACAGGTTACTGGATCGTATTTTAAAATGTACTGACTACATACAGGTTATTGGATCCCATATTACAGTGTACCGACTACAGCCAGGTTACTGGATCCCATATTACACTGTACCGACTACAGCCAGGTTACCGGATCCCATATTACACTGTACCCACTACAGACAGGTTATCTGATCCCATATTACACTGTACTGACTGCAGACAGGTTACTGGATCCCATATTCTCTACCGACTACAGACAAGTTATCGGATCCTATATTACACTGTACAGACTACAGATTGATTACCGGATCCCATATTACACGGTACTGACTACATACAGGTTAATGGGTACCATATTACACTGTACTGGCTGCAGACCGGTTACTGGATCCCATATTACACTATACTGACTGTAGACAGGTTACTGGATCCCATATTCTCTACTGACCGCAGACAGGTTACAGGATCCCATATTACACTGTACCGACTACAGACAGGTAACCGGATCGCATATTACACTGTACCCACTACGGACAGGTTACTGGATCCCATATTACACTGTACTGACTACATACAGGTTACTGGATCCTATTTTTAAAATGTACTGAATACATAAAGCGGAGAAGAAAGATGCGGGGGCACTCACCGTTTTGATGCGTAGACTTTATTTCATGTGTGCTTTAAAATACAGCAGGTAACATCTGAACCTGCTTCAGATGTTACCTGCTGTATTTTAAAGCACACATGAAATAAAGTCTACGCATCAAAACGGTGAGTGCCCCCGCATCTTTCTTCTCCGCTAATATAGATTTGTTGAAGTACCGTCTATTTTCTAAAGGGGAGCACCCCGTGGGCGAGACATTTTACCCTAAGCTTCAAGACGTGTCAGTCTGATTACCCACCTGAGTACCCATATGAGAAGGTTTTTTTCTGAATACATAAAGGTTACTTGAGCCCATTTTACATTCTACCGACTACAGACAGGTTATCGGCTCCCATATTACATTGTACCGACTACAGACAGGTTACCCGATCCCATATTACACTGTACTGAGTACAGACAGGTTACCGGATCCCATATTACACTGTACTGACTACAGACAGGTTACCGGATCCCATATTACACTGTACCCACTACAGACAGGTTACAGGATCCCATATTACACTGTACCGACTACAGACATGTTATCGGATCACATATTACACTGCACCAACTACAGACAGGTTACCGGATCCCATATTACACTGTACTGATCACAGACAGGATACTGGATCGCATATTACACGGTACTGACTACAGACAGGTTACCAGATCCCATATTACACTTTACTGACTACATACAGGTTACCGCATCCCATATTACACTCTACTGACCGCAGACAAGGTTACCGGATCCCATATTACACTGTCCTGCCTACATACAGGTTAATGGGTACCATATTACACTGTACTGGCTGCAGACCGGTTACCAGATCCCATATTTCATTGTACTGACCGCACACCGGTTACGGTATCCCATATTACACTGTACTGACTGCAGACAGGTTACCGGATTCCATATTATTGTGCACTAATCCCATATTACACTGTACGGACTACAGACAGGTTACCAGATCCCATATTGCATTGTACTGGCTGCAGACCGCTTACCAGATCCCATATTGCATTGTACTGACGGCAGACAGGTTACCAGATCCCATATTACACTGTACCGACTACAGACAGGTTACGGGATATCATATTACACTGTACTGACTACAGACAGGTAACCGGATCCCATATTACACTATACTGACTGTAGACAAGTTACTGGATCCCATATTACACTGTGCCGACTATAGACAGGTTACCGGATTCCATATTACACTGTACCGACTACAGACAGGTTACCGGATCCCATATTACACTGTACTGACTACAGACAGGTTACGGGATCCCATATTACACTGTACTGAGTACAGACAGGTTACCGGATCCCATATTACACTGTACCCACTACAGACAGGTTACAGGATCCCATATTACACTGTACCGACTACAGACATGTTATCGGATCACATATTACACTGTACCGACTACAGACAGGTAACCGGATCGCATATTACACTGTACCGACTACAGACAGGTAACCGGATCGCATATTACACTTTACTGACCGCAGACAGGTTGCTGGATCCCATATTACACTGAACTGACTATATACAGGTCACTGGATCCTATTTTAAAATGTACTGACTACATACAGGTTACCGGATCCCATATTACACTCTACAGACCGCAGACAGGTTACCGGATCTCATTTTACACTGTCCTGACTACATAGAGGTTAATGGGTACCATATTACACTGTACTGGCTGCAGACCGATTACCAGATCCCATATTACATTGTACTGACCGCACACAGGTTAGGGGATCCCATATTACACTGTACCGACTACAGACAGGTTACGGGATATCATATTACACTGTACTGACTACAGACAGGTAACCGGATCCCACATTACACTGTACTGACCACAGATGGGTTACCGGATCCCATATTACACTTTACTGACTGCAGACCGGTTACTGGATCCTATATTACACTGTACTAACTGCAGTTAGCCGACAGTACAGTGTAATATGGGATCCGGTAACCGTCTGCGGTCAGTACAGTGTAATATGGGATCCGGGGACCCGGTAACCTGTCTGTACTTGGTACAGTGCATAATGAGATGCGGTAACCTTCATATAGTCAGTACAGTGCAATATGGGATCCGGTAACCTGTCTGTAGTCGGTACAGTGTAATATGGGATCCAGTAACCTGTCTGCAGTCAGTACAGTGTAATATAGGATCCAGTAACCTGTCTGCAGACAGGTTACTGGATCCCATATTACACTGTACCGACTACAGACAGGTTACCGGATCCCATATTGCACTGTACTGACTATATGAAGGTTACCGCATCTCATTATGCACTGTACCAAGTACAGACAGGTTACCGGGTCCCCGGATCCCATATTACACTGTACTGACCGCAGACGGTTACCGGATCCCATATTACACTGTACTGTCGGCAGACCGGTTACTGGATCCCATATTACACTGTACTAACTGCAGTTAGTACAGTGTAATATAGGATCCAGTAACCGGTCTGCAGTCAGTAAAGTGTAATATGGGATCCGGTAACCCGTCTGTGGTCAGTACAGTGTAATGTGGGATCCGGTGACCTGTCTGCAGTCAGTACAGTGTAATATGAGATTCAGTAACCTGTTTACAGTCAGTACGGTGTAATATGGGATCTAGTAATCTGTCTGCAGACAGGTCACCGGATCCCATATTACATTGTACTGAATACAGACAGGAAAGTGTAATATGGGATCCGGTAACCTAACTACAGACAGGTTACTGGATCCCATTTTAAAATGTACTGAGTACATACAGGTTACTTGATCCCATATTACACTGTACTGACTACATACAGGTTACCGGATCCAATATTACATTGCAATGACTACAGAGAGGTTTCCTGGATTCCATATTACACTGTACTGACTACAGAGAGGTTACCAGATCCCATATTACACTGTATTGATCACAGTCAGGTTACTGGATCCCATATTACACTGTACCGACTACAGACAGGTTACCAGATCCCATATTACACTTTACTGAATACATACCGGTTATCGGATCCCATATTACACTCTACTGACTGCAGACAGGTTACCGGATCCCATTTTACACTGTCCTGACTACATACAGGTTAATGGGTACCATATTACACTGTACTGGCTGCAGACCGATTACCAGATCCCATATTACATTGTATTGACAGCACACAGGTTACGGTACTGACTACAGACAGTACAGTGTAATATGGGATGCGGTAACCTGTCTGTAGTCAGTACAATGTAATATGGGATCAAGTAACCTGTATGTACTCAGTACATTTTAAAATGGGATCCAGTAACCTGAGTACATACAGGTTACTTGATCCCATATTACACTGTACAGACTAAAGACAGGTTACTGCATCCCATTTTACACTATACTGATTACATGCAGGTTACCGGATCCCATATTACACTGTACCGAGTACAGACAGGTTACCGGGTTCCCGGATTCCATATTACACTGTACTGACTGCAGACAGGTTACTGGATCTCATATTACACTGTACTGACAGCAGACAGGTTACTGGATCCCATATTACACCGTACTGACTGCAGACAGGTTACTGAATCTCATATTACACTGTACTGACTGCAGACAGGTTACTGGATCCCATATTACATTGTACTGACTACAGACAGGTTACCGGATCCCCTTTTACACTGTACTGACCGCAGACGGGTTACCGGATCCCATATTACACTGTACTGACTGCAGACAGGTTACCGGATCCCATATTACACTGTACTGACTACATGTAGGTTTCCGGATCCCATATTACACTGTACTGACTACATGTAGGTTACCGGATCCCATATTACACTGTACTGACAGCAGACAGGTTAATGGATCCTATATTACACTGTTCTGACTGCAGACAGGTTACTGGATCCCATATTACACCGTACTGACTGCAGACAGGTTACTGGATCTCATATTACACTGTACTGACTGCAGACAGGTTACTGGATCCCATATTACATTGTACTGACTACAGACAGGTTACCGGATCCCCTTTTACATTGTACTGACCGCAGACGGGTTACCGGATCCCATATTACACTGTACTGACTACATGTAGGTTTCCGGATCTCATATTACACTGTACTGACAGCAGACAGGTTAATGGATCCTATATTACACTGTACTGACTGCAGACAGGTTACTGAATCTCATATTACACTGTACTGACAGCAGACAGGTTACCGGATCCAATATTACACTGTACTGACTGCAGACAGGTTACCGGATCTCATATTACACTGTACTGACTACATGCAGGTTACCGGATCCCATATTACACTGTACCGAGTACAGACAGGTTACCGGGTTCCCGGATTCCATATTACACTGTACTGACTGCAGACAGGTTACTGGATCTCATATTACACTGTACTGACAGCAGACAGGTTACTGGATCCCATATTACACCGTACTGACTGCAGACAGGTTACTGAATCTCATATTACACTGTACTGACTGCAGACAGGTTACTGGATCCCATATTACATTGTACTGACTACAGACAGGTTACCGGATCCCCTTTTACACTGTACTGACCGCAGACGGGTTACCGGATCCCATATTACACTGTACTGACTGCAGACAGGTTACCGGATCCCATATTACACTGTACTGACTACATGTAGGTTTCCGGATCCCATATTACACTGTACTGACTACATGCAGGTTACCGGATCCCATATTACACTGTACTGACAGCAGACAGGTTAATGGATCCTATATTACACTGTTCTGACTGCAGACAGGTTACTGGATCTCATATTACACTGTACTGACAGCAGACAGGTTACCGGATCCCATATTACACTGTACTGACTACATGCAGGTTACCGGATCCCATATTACACTGTACCGAGTACAGACAGGTTACCGGGTTCCCGGATTCCATATTACACTGTACTGACTGCAGACAGGTTACTGGATCTCATATTACACTGTACTGACAGCAGACAGGTTACTGGATCCAATATTACACTGTACTGACTGCAGACAGGTTACCGGATCCAATATTACACTGTACTGACTACATGCAGATTCCTGGATCCCATATTACACTGTACTGACTACATGCAGGTTACCGGATCCTATATTACACTGTACTGACTACACGCAGATTCCTGGATCCCATATTACACTGTACTGACTACATGCAGGTTACCGGATCCCATATTACACTGTACCGAGTACAGACAGGTTACCGGGTCCCCGGATCCCATATTACACTGTACTGACTGCAGACAGGTTAATGGATCCCATATTACACTGTACTGACTACAGACAGGTTACCGGATCCCATTTGTCACTGTACTGACCGCAGACGGGTTACCGGATCCCATATTACACTGTACTGACTGCAGACAGGTTACCGGATCCCATATTACACTGTGCTCACTGCAGACAGGTTACCGGATCCCATATTACTCTGTACTGACTGCAAACAGGTTACCGGATCCCATATTACATTATAATGACTACAGAGAGGTTACCGTATCCCATATTACACTGTACTGACTACAGAGAGGTTACTAGATCCCATATTACACTGTACTGATCACAGTCAGGTTACTGGATCCCATATTACACTGTACTGATCACAGACAGGTTTCCGGATCCCATATTACATTGTACTTCATACAAAGTAAAGACAAGGCACTACTTGAGTACAGTAAGTAAACTTAATAATAAATAGAGGGTGTTCAACCCAATATGACATAGACAAACCTATAAAGCTACAACAACAAGAAAGAAGTATGTCATATACAAATGGGTGGCATATCCTGTATCCTCATGAGTGTGAACAAAATAACTTTATTAGTGCATAAAGCTACAAATGCAAGACAAACACTTTAAAATCATTACAAAAAAGGGAACACAAACAAAGGACTGGCGGGAGGGGGGTTCTGTTGAAGCGCAGTCGCGCGAAACAAGCTTGTAACCTGCATCTACCTGGCGTCCACCCAGTGTATGTCCCTGCGTTTTTAATAAAGAGAAATTTGCACCAGCATCTTCATCAATGAGTGCCACTACTGTTTCTTCACTTTAATATGGATCCCATATTACACTGTACTGACCGCATACAGGTTACTGGATCCCATATTACACTGTACTGACTACAGACAGGTTACCGGATCCCATATTACACTGTACTGACCGCATACAGGTTACTGGATCCCATATTACACTGCACTGACTACAGACAGGTTACTTGATTCCATATTACACTGTGCTGACAGCAGACAGGTTACCGGATCCCATATTACACTGCACTGACTGCAGACAGGTTAATGGATCCCATATTACACTGTACTGACCGCATACAGGTTACTGGATCCCATATTACACTGTTTTGGCTGCAGACAGGTTACCAGATCCCATAATACACTGCACTGATCCCATATTACACTGTACTGACTACAGACAGGTTACCGGATCCCGTATTACACTGTACCGACTACAGCCAGGTTACCGGATCACATATTTTACACTGTACTGACTGCAGACAGGTTACCGGGTCCCATATTACACTCTACTGACCGCAGACAGGTTACTTGATTCCATATTACACTGTGCTGACTGCAGACAGGTTACCGGATCCCATATTACACTGCACTGAGTGCAGACAGGTTACCAGATCCCATATTTCACTGTACTGACCGCAGACAAATTACCGGATCCCATATTACACTCTACTGACTACAGACAGGTTACCAGATCCCATATTACACTGTACTGGCTACAGACAGGTTACCAGATCTCTGTCTGCAGTCCCGCTGAGGACATCCAGCTTCCCTGAGTATATAGCAGTCTCATTGAGGACATCCAGCTTCCCTGAGTATATAGCAGTCTCACTGAGGACATCCAGCTTCCCTGAGTATATAGCAGTCTCACTGAGGACATCCAGCTTCCCTGATTATATAGCAGTCTCACTGAGGACATCCAGCTTCCCTGAGTATATAGCAGTCTCACTGAGGACATCCAGCTTCCCTGAGTATATAGCAGTCTCACTGAGGACATCCAGCTTCCCTGAGTATATAGCAGTCTCACTGAGGACATCCAGCTTCCCTGAGTATATAGCAGTCTCACTGAGGACATCCAGCTTCCCTGAGTATATAGCAGTCTCACTGAGGACATCCAGCTTCCCTGAGTATATAGCAGTCCCACTGAGGACATCCAGCTTCCCTGAGTATATAGCAGTCCCACTGAGGACATTCAGTTTCCCTGAGTATATAGCAGTCCCACTGAGGACATCCAGCTTCCCTGAGTATATAGCAGTCCCACTGAGGACATCCAGCTTCTATGAGTCTATGAGTATATAGCAGTCCCACTGTGGCCGTCCGGCTTTCCTGAACATGCGCCAGTCCCACTGAAGAATAATATGCCCAGAACCCATGTAAAGCCTTGGGTGACATGCGTGAGGGCCTGAGCCTGACACCAGTGTATAGAAGCCGCCTCATAAAAGCAGAAACCATTCCCACCGTGGCTGGTGTCACCTCACCAGGTCCTACAATGAGAGGAGGGCCTGAAGTCTCAGGGGCCAGAACCCCAGCCCATACCTTGTCCTGGCACCAGTGGCTTGTGAATTAGGTATGTTGGGCCTGCACTACTCTCCCATCATCTGCCGCCAGGCCTTTACTACTCTCCCATCATCTGCCGCCAGGCCTGTACTACTGTCCCATCATCTGCCGCCAGGCCTGTACTACTCTCCCATTATCTGCCGCCAGGCCTGTACTACCCTCTCATGGTCTGCTGCCAGACCATTTTGTCTCTGTTCCTCCATCCTATAGTCTTACAGTGTGTACAGGCTGTGGGAGGCCATCTTGTCTCTGTTCCTCCATCCTATAGTCTTACAGTGTGTACAGGCTGTGAGAGGCCATCTTGTCTCTGTTCCTCCATCCTATAGTCTTACAGTGTGTACAGGCTGTGAGAGGCCATCTTGTCTCTGTTCCTCCATCCTATAGTCTTACAGTGTGTACAGGCTGTGAGAGGCCATCTTGTCTCTGTTCCTCCATCCTATAGTCTTACAGTGTGTACAGGCTGTGAGAGGCCATCTTGTCTCTGTTCCTCCATCCTATAGTCTTACAGTGTGTACGTGCTGTGAGAGGCCATCTTGTCTCTGTTCCTCCATCCTATAGTCTTACAGTGTGTACAGGCTGTGAGAGGCCATCTTGTCTCTGTTCCTCCATCCTATAGTCTTACAGTGTGTACAGGCTGTGAGAGGCCATCTTGTCTCGGTTCCTCCATCCTATAGTCTTACAGTGTGTACAGGCTGTGAGAGGCCATCTTGTCTCTGTTCCTCCATCCTATAGTCTTACAGTGTGTACAGGCTGTGAGAGGCCATCTTGTCTCTGTTCCTCCATCCTATAGTCTTACAGTGTGTACAGGCTGTGAGAGGCCATCTTGTCTCTGTTCCTCCATCCTATAGTCTTACAGTGTGTACGTGCTGTGAGAGGCCATCTTGTCTCTGTTCCTCCATCCTATAGTCTTACAGTGTGTACAGGCTGTGAAAGGCCATCTTGTCTCTGTTCCTCCATCCTATAGTCCTACAGTGTGTACAGGCTGTGAGAGGCCATCTTGTCTCTGTTCCTCCATCCTATAGTCTTACAGTGTGTACAGGCTGTGAGAGGCCATCTTGTCTCTGTTCCTGCATCCTATAGTCTTACAGTGTGTACAGGCTGTGAGAGGCCATCTTGTCTCTGTTCCTCCATCCTATAGTCTTACAGTGTGTACAGTCTGTGAGAGGCCATCTTGTCTCTGTTCCTCCATCCTATAGTCTTACAGTGTGTACGTGCTGTGAGAGGCCATCTTGTCTCTGTTCCTCCATCCTATAGTCCTACAGTGTGTACAGGCTGTGAGAGGCCATCTTGTCTCTGTTCCTCCATCCTATAGTCTTACAGTGTGTACGTGCTGTGAGAGGCCATCTTGTCTCTGTTCCTCCATCCTATAGTCTTACAGTGTGTACAGGCTGTGAGAGGCCATCTTGTCTCTGTTCCTCCATCCTATAGTCTTACAGTGTGTACGTGCTGTGAGAGGCCATCTTGTCTCTGTTCCTCCATCCTATAGTCTTACAGTGTGTACGTGCTGTGAGAGGCCATCTTGTCTCTGTTCCTCCATCCTATAGTCCTACAGTGTGTACAGGCTGTGAGAGGCCATCTTGTCTCTGTTCCTCCATCCTATAGTCTTACAGTGTGTACGTGCTGTGAGAGGCCATCTTGTCTCTGTTCCTCCATCCTATAGTCTTACAGTGTGTACGTGCTGTGAGAGGCCATCTTGTCTCTGTTCCTCCATCCTATAGTCCTACAGTGTGTACAGGCTGTGAGAGGCCATCTTGTCTCTGTTCCTCCATCCTATAGTCTTACAGTGTGTACAGGCTGTGAGAGGCCATCTTGTCTCTGTTCCTCCATCCTATAGTCTTACAGTGTGTACAGGCTGTGAGAGGCCATCTTGTCTCTGTTCCTCCATCCTATAGTCCTACAGTGTGTACAGGCTGTGAGAGGCCATCTTGTCTCTCTGTTCCTGCATCCTATAGTCTTACAGTGTGTACAGGCTGTGAGAGGCCATCTTGTCTCTGTTCCTCCATCCTATAGTCTTACAGTGTGTACAGGCTGTGAGAGGCCATCTTGTCTCTGTTCGTCCATCCTATAGCCTAAGGGTGGGTTCATACTGAGGAATTATCGGGGAATTCCGCTGTCTGTCTGTGCGCCTTTCCGCCAGCTCCATAGACACCATTCTATGGGCTGGCGTATATTGCTAACCGCCAAAAAAAGTGACATGTCTCCCCCGCTCTGTCTATTTACTATGTTTTATTACTAGGAGAATTTGTTTTTTCCTGCTCTTTACTTTAGGGTCTGAGAATCCTTGACTATAGATAGCGTCGGGGACAGCTGGGGACAATCATCATGGCTGCTCATGCAGGATATGGAAACAACATGGCTCCTCCGACCTTTTTTTCTAAGTTCTCCTGTTAGTTATAACCTAAGAGATGTTCACTTAATAAAGTAGATCAGCTTGAACACTGAAGGAGCTTTCTGTAACGCCTGGAGTAGTGGATCCACTGAACCGTCACTAGCGACGGCACTAACCGCACCAGGGAGCGGAGTCTAAGGGGCCGATGGTTTTCACCAGAGCCCACCGCAAGGCGGGATGGACTTGCTGCGGCAGGCGACCCCCAGGTCGCTATCCCTGGCTTGGTTGCTAGTGACAGCAGGTGAGGCAGGAGCAGTAGGCAGAAGATAGTGCAGGCAGAGGTCTGTAGGCGTAACCGCAGGTGGCAAGCAGTACTCAGGAACAATGGGTTAAGCAGCGGACAGGGGCTAGGGACCGGGTAAGCGGACAGGAACTACAGGGGGCTGGGCCAAACGATATGGGAAGCATGTAGAGGCTCCAACACCTGTGGTGGGGCAGGCTGGAATTTATAGTATAGTGTGATGTGCAAGAACCAATTAGGGGCGGACTGCCCCTTTAACTCTGAGACAGCCGATGCGCGCGCCCTAGGAGGCGGGGACGCGCGCGCCGGCCAGCACAGCGACAGGAGCGGGGCGAGGTGAGGCGCCCCCAGGGGCCGAAGTGGCAGCAGTGCCGGGTCCCTGCATGTGGACACCGGCAGCTGCAGAACAAGGTGAGAGGGTACGGCGGCGGTCCGGAGCGCGGGACGCCGCCACAGCCCTGACACTTTCACGTGTCTTGGTTGATCCTAACGGACAGCTGTCACATCACTTTACCCAATCTGCCGCCAGGCCTGTACTTCTCTCCCATGATCTGCCGCCAGGCCTGTACTACTCTCCCATCATCTGCCGCCAGGCCTGTACTACTCTCCCATCATCTGCCGCCAGGCCTGTACTACTCTCCCATCATCTGCCGCCAGGCCTGTACTACTCTCCCGTCATCTGCCGCCAGGCCTGTACTACACTCCCGTCATCTGCCGCCAGGCCTGTACTACTCTCCCGTCATATTGCGGCCAGGCCTGTACTACACTCCCATCATCTGCCGCCAGGCCTGTACTACACTCCCATCATCTGCTGCCAGGCCTGTACTACTCTCCCATCATCTGCTGCCAGGCCCGTACTACTCTCCCATCATCTGCTGCCAGGCCTGTACTACTCTCCCATCATCTGCTGCCAGGCCTGTACTACTCTCCCATCATCTGCTGCCAGGCCCGTACTACTCTCCCATCATCTGCTGCCAGGCCTGTACTACTCTCCCATCATACTGCTGCCAGGCCTGTACTACTCTCCCATCATCTGCGGCCAGGCCTGTACTACTCTCCCATCATATTGCGGCCAGGCCCGTACTACTCTCCCATCATCTGCTGCCAGGCCCGTACTACTCTCCCATCATATTGCGGCCAGGCCTGTACTACTCTCCCATCATCTGCTGCCAGGCCTGTACTACTCTCCCATCATCTGCTGCCAGGCCTGTACTACTCCCCCATCATATTGCGGCAGCCACTGCACTGGGGTTGAGTGTTGTAGACTCCTCCCACATGAGTGATCACATGCTCATGGCATCACCCATACTTCCTGAGCAGCTGGAGGACACACCTCCTGGTCATATGACATTTTCAGCCTTGTCACATGACCAGGAAGTGTTTGTCTCCATTGAAGCTCCTGGAGGGGTCGGCCATGCTGGACGTTGTGGTGCTGGTGGTACTGAGCGCCCTGTCCGGGGCCCTAGGTGAGGGGGCCCCTGGGGTAGTTATTGTGTGCTGGAGGGGCAGTGTCGTTCCTGTGTATCAGTGTGACCTCTTCCTCTCCTCAGGTTACCGGCCGTGTGTGCGCCAGAGCTTTGGGCAGAGCTCTGTAGTCTGTACGTGTAACTCCACCTACTGCGACAGCCTGGAGCCCGTTACCCTGCCGGCCCTGGGGAACTTCACCGTCTATGAGAGCAGCCGATCCGGGAGGCGTCTGGAGGAGAGCGGGGGCCCCATCATCCCGAGACCTCCGGGGCCCGCAGGTAAGCCTGCCATTACAGCCCGCAGCAGGTCAGGGGCCCCATCATCCCCAGACCTCCGGGGCCCACAGGTAAGCCTGCCATTACAGCCCGCAGCAGGTCAGGGGCCCCATCATCCCGAGACCTCCGGGGCCCGCAGGTAAGCCTGCCATTACAGCCCGCAGCAGGTCAGGGGCCCCATCATCCCGAGACCTCCGGGGCCCGCAGGTAAGCCTGCCATTACAGCCCGCAGCAGGTCAGGGGCCCCATCATCCCGAGACCTCCGGGGCCCACAGGTAAGCCTGACATTACAGCCCGCAGCAGGTCAGGGGCCCCATCATCCCGAGACCTCCGGGGCCCGCAGGTAAGCCTGCCATTACAGCCCGCAGCAGGTCAGGGGCCCCATCATCCCCAGACCTCCGGGGCCCGCAGGTAAGCCTGCCATTACAGCCCGCAGCAGGTCAGGGGCCCCATCATCCCGAGACCTCCGGGGCCCGCAGGTAAGCCTGCCAATACAGCCCGCAGCAGGTCAGGGGCCCCATCATCCCGAGACCTCCGGGGCCCGCAGGTAAGCCTGCCATTACAGCCCGCAGCAGGTCAGGGGCCCCATCATCCCCACACCTCCGGGGCCCGCAGGTAAGCCTGACATTACAGCCCGCAGCAGGTCAGAGAGGGGAGCAGGGGCCCCATCATCCCGAGACCTCCGGGGCCCGCAGGTAAGCCTGCCATTACAGCCCGCAGCAGGTCAGGGGCCGCATCATCCCGAGACCTCCGGGGCCCGCAGGTAAGCCTGCCATTACAGCCCGCAGCAGGTCAGGGGCCCCATCATCCCCACACCTCCGGGGCCCGCAGGTAAGCCTGACATTACAGCCCGCAGCAGGTCAGGGGCCCCATCATCCCCACACCTCCGGGGCCCGCAGGTAAGCCTGCCATTACAGCCCGCAGCAGGTCAGGGGCCCCATCATCCCCAGACCTCCGGGGCCCACAGGTAAGCCTGCCATTACAGCCCGCAGCAGGTCAGGGGCCCCATCATCCCGAGACCTCCGGGGCCCGCAGGTAAGCCTGACATTACAGCCCGCAGCAGGTCAGGGGCCCCATCATCCCCACACCTCCGGGGCCCGCAGGTAAGCCTGCCATTACAGCCCGCAGCAGGTCAGGGGCCCCATCATCCTGAGACCTCCGGGGCCCGCAGGTAAGCCTGCCATTACAGCCCGCAGCAGGTCAGGGGCCCCATCATCCCCAGACCTCCGGGGCCCACAGGTAAGCCTGCCATTACAGCCCGCAGCAGGTCAGGGGCCCCATCATCCCGAGACCTCCGGGGCCCGCAGGTAAGCCTGCCATTACAGCTCGCAGCAGGTCAGAGAGGGGAGCAGGGGCCCCATCATCCCGAGACCTCCGGGGCCCGCAGGTAAGCCTGCCATTACAGCCCGCAGCAGGTCAGGGGCCCCATCATCCCGAGACCTCCGGGGCCCGCAGGTAAGCCTGCCATTACAGCCCGCAGCAGGTCAGGGGCCCCATCATCCCCAGACCTCCGGGGCCCGCAGGTAAGCCTGCCATTACAGCCCGCAGCAGGTCAGGGGCCCCATCATCCCCAGACCTCCGGGGCCCGCAGGTAAGCCTGCTATTACAGCCCGTAGCAGGTCAGGGGCCCCATCATCCCCAGACCTCCGGGGCCCGCAGGTAGGCCTGCCATTACAGCCCGCAGCAGGTCAGGGGCCCCATCATCCCGAGACCTCCGGGGCCCGCAGGTAAGCCTGCCATTACAGCCCGCAGCAGGTCAGAGAGGGGAGCAGGGGCCCCATCATCCCGAGACCTCCGGGGCCCGCAGGTAAGCCTGCCATTACAGCCCGCAGCAGGTCAGGGGCCCCATCATCCCCAGACCTCCGGGGCCCACAGGTAAGCCTGCCATTACAGCCCGCAGCAGGTCAGGGGCCCCATCATCCCCAGACCTCCGGGGCCCGCAGGTAAGCCTGCCATTACAGCCCGCAGCAGGTCAGGGGCCCCATCATCCCCAGACCTCTGGGGCCCGCAGGTAAGCCTGCCATTACAGCCCGCAGCAGGTACAGGAGGAGAGCGGGGGCCCCATCATCCCCAGACCTCCGGGGCCCGCAGGTAAGCCTGACATTACAGCCCGCAGCAGGTCAGGGGCCCCATCATCCTGAGACCTCCGGGGCCCGCAGGTAGGCCTGCCATTACAGCCCGCAGCAGGTCAGGGGCCTCATCATCCCCAGACCTCCGGGGCCCGCAGGTAAGCCTGCCATTACAGCCCGCAGCAGGTCAGGGGCCCCATCATCCCCAGACCTCCGGGGCCCGCAGGTAAGCCTGCCATTACAGCCCGCAGCAGGTCAGGGGCCCCATCATCCCCAGACCTCCGGGGCCCGCAGGTAAGCCTGCCATTACAGCCCGCAGCAGGTCAGGGGCCCCATCATCCCCAGACCTCCGGGGCCCACAGGTAAGCCTGACATTACAGCCCGCAGCAGGTCAGGGGCCCCATCATCCCGAGACCTCCGGGGCCCACAGGTAAGCCTGACATTACAGCCTGCAGCAGGTCAGGGGCCCCATCATCCCCAGACCTCCGGGGCCCGCAGGTAAGCCTGCCATTACAGCCCGCAGCAGGTCAGGGGCCCCATCATCCCGAGACCTCCGGGGCCCGCAGGTAAGCCTGCCATTACAGCCCGCAGCAGGTCAGAGAGGGGAGCAGGGGCCCCATCATCCCGAGACCTCCAGGGCCCACAGGTAAGTCTGCCATTACAGCCCACAGCAGGTCAGGGGCCCCATCATCCCGAGACCTCCGGGGCCCGCAGGTAAGTCTGCCATTACAGACCTCTATAGTGACTGATCGCTGACTTTGCCCCCCAGGTCTGACCTTGACCTTGGATGACAAGAAGCGCTTCCAGGTCATGAAGGGCTTTGGCGGGGCGGTGACGGACTCAGCGGCCATGAACATCCTAGCCCTCAGCGCCGGCTCCCAGGACAATCTGCTGCGGTCATACTTCTCGGAGGAAGGTGATGGATGTTCAGTGCTGGATGGAGTCTGCAGCGTTACAGTTTGTCAGAACTTTCTAATCACTTTGCTCCACAGGTATCGGATACAACGTCCTGCGCGTCCCCATGGCCAGCTGCGACTTCTCCGTACGCATCTACACTTACCTGGATGGCGATGGTGACTTTACCCTGGAGACGTTCAGCCTACAGGAGGAGGATGAGAAGCTGAAGGTGAGAGGAGCAGGCAGGGGGCGCCACTCCCCAGCTTCACACTCACCTCAGACTTCTTCCTGTAGATCCCTGTCATTCAGAAAGCCAAGGCCTTGTCCAGCCGGCCCATATCCCTGTTCGCCAGTCCCTGGACGGCTCCACCGTGGATGAAGACCAACGGGAAGATCACTGGGAAAGGCACCCTGAAAGGATCTCCGGGAGGGCGCTACTACAAAACGTGGGCACAATACTTCATCAGGTGCGTGCTGCCCGCTCCTCCTCCCTTTGATCGCTGCCGCTCCTCCCCCTGATCACTGCCCGTTCCTCCCCCTGATCGCTGCCCGCTCATCCACCTGATTGCTGCCCGCTCCTCCTCCCTTTGATCGCTGCCGCTCCTCCCCCTGATTGCTGCCCACTCCTCCCCCTGATTGCTGCCCACTCCTCCCCCTGATCGCTGCCCGCTCCTCCACCTGATTGCTGCCCGCTCCTCCACCTGATTGCTGCCCGCTCCTCCACCTGATTGCTGCCCGCTCCTCCACCTGATCGCTGCCCGCTCCTCCCCCTGATCGCTGCCCGCTCCTCCACCTGATCGCTGCCGGCTCCTCCTCCTGATCGCTGCCGGCTCCTCCCCCTGATCGCTGCCCGCTCCTCCCCCTGATCGCTGCCCGCTCCTCCACCTGATTGCTGCCCACTCCTCCACCTGATTGCTGCCCACTCCTCCCCCTGATCGCTGCCCGTTCCTCCACTTGATTGCTGCCCACTCCTCCACCTGATTGCTGCCGGCTCCTCCTCCTGATTGCTGCCTGCTCCTCCACCTAATTGCTGCCCGCTCCTCTACCTGATCGCTGCCGCTCCTCCACTTAATCGCTGCCCGCTCCTCCTCCCTTTGATCGCTGCTGCTCCTCCCCCTGATCACTGCCCGCTCCTCCCCCTGATCACTGCCCGCTCCTCCCCCTGATCACTGCCCGCTCCTCCCCCTGATCACTGCCCGCTCCTCCCCCTGATCACTGCCCGCTCCTCCCCCTGATTGCTGCTAGCTCCTCCTCCCTTTGATCGCTGCCGCTCTTCCACCTGATTGCTGCTAGCTCCTCCTCCTGATCACTCTCCACTTCCTGACTGTCTCCTGTCCTCATCTAGGTTTTTGGACACATACGCCAAGCACAATGTGACGTTCTGGGCGCTGACTGTTGAGAATGAGCCGACAGCTGGGATGCTGACCGACTACCCGTTCCAGAGCTTAGGGTTCACCCCCGAACTCATGAGAGACTTCATTGCCTTGGATCTAGGGCCAGCGTTGGCTAACAGCTCATACAAAGACGTCCAGATCATGATTGTAGACGACAACCGCATCCTGCTTCCTTACTGGGCCAAAGTGGTAAGAACCCACCAGCGATCCATTACTGATCCTGAGCTACATACTCCAGAGCTGCACTCACTATTCTGCTGGTGAGGTCACTGTGTACATACATGACATTACTGATTATTATACACCAGAGCTGCACTCACTATTCTGCTGGTGGGGTCACTGTGTACATACATTACATCCTGTAGATCTTTTATTTATTTAAAAATATAAAACATAACAACAAACCAATAATATAAATAACATAACTGTACAATATATACGTATATATATACATAAGTCCATAAAAGTGCATAAACGTACTGGCTGGTCCAGCCTCACACTCACCAAACGCACCGCTGTATTATCCCCCACACGTGCAAACTAGATTTTCCCACAAACACCACAATAATAACACTATAAAACTTAACTTAACTAACATAACTATACTCTACACTAACCACCTGGTCCGGTTGCGTTCCACAAAATTAAATAAATGCACAAATAAATACATAAATGAATATATACATAGAGCCCTACACCAAACACCAAAACATTTTTATAATTTTTTTTATTTTTTTTTTGGGCCCTGAGCTGGTCCCGCATCCCATGCCCCCAGTACATGATAACAGACGTCCATGAACCAGACCAGGATTTTCTGTTTATACCAAAGTCCCCAGAAACCCCCTCTCCCCATATAACCCACCACCGAACCTAACACTAAACCCGAACCCCAGGTGGAGACCCAACACAAAAATATGCAAACTAAATACACAATTAAACACACTAATAATATACACAAACATACACAGCAAACCATAGTGGGGCTATGGTTCAGCCCCACACACAGCCCGAAAGCCCAAGTTCAGTACCTGCAAGCCCTATCCTCCTATACAGCTACAGCACAAAACAAAAGACTAAGGTGCCAGCATCAGCCCACCACCAGGACAGGAGACGCAGGCTAAGGAACCTTAAAGGCAGAGCCCCTCCAAAGACAAGAGCCCCTACCAGCCCCCAGCCTCTCGTACTCCAGAGAGCGCACCTTCACCAGGTCACTGAGTGTGCCCCTAACCACCTCATCCACAGGGGGCGCTGTGCCCCTAACCACCTCATCCACAGGGAGGATTTTACGCTGCGTCGATACTAAACACCGTGCACTCCACATGTGGTACCTGACCACTATGCTGACTAGGAATAAAGTGCTCCGGTCCCAGCCACCAAGGTTTCTGAATGCTCCATAGGCCCATTCCGCATAGGAGAGGCGGGCCAACCTGGGCCACCCGATGGAAGCGCCCACCCTGTTGTAAACCTCTGTATTAAAGGGACAATGAAGCAGAAAATGCTCCATGCTTTCCAGCATGCCTCCACACTCCTCCCGCGGACATCCCCGATCCTCAGAGCTCCTGCACTTCAGATTGTCCCTCACATACAGTTTCCCATGGAAGCAGCGCCAAGCCAAGTCCCAAAACTTCAAGGGGATCCTGATGGAATTCAATAGGCCCAAACCAACATCCAGATCCCTGCTTGGGCAATCCTTGAGCGCCAGCGGTTTTCAGAAATGGGATGACAGGACCCTATTGTCAAGGAATTTCCTCGACAGAGTCCTAATCTCCCACATCCCCAAACCCCACCGACGAATGACCTTCAGAACCAGGGTAGCATAAGCCGGAAGATGCCCGTGTGGTGTGCGGAGATCCTTCACTTGCCCTCCTGTCTCCCATTCCTGGAAGAAAGGCCGAAACCATCCCCTACAGGAGAATACCCACGGAGGAGCCCTCTCTTTCCAGAGGTTTGTAATGTTGGTCTTAAGAAAGGTATTCACCAGGAACACCACGGGGTTGACCATACACAACCCCCCTTGTCTCCTTGTATGGTAAGTAACCTCCCTCTTGTCTAGGTTCAGTCTATTCCCCCTGGAAGAACACACTATAGACCCGAGTCCAGAGAGGTTCTGGCAAAATGCAAACACTGCCCAGATATATCAGCAAAGGGAGCAGGAATGTTTTGATCAGGTTAACCCTTTCCCTGAGGGTCAAAGACCAACCCTTCCACTGATCCAACTTCTGAGCGGCGATCCTAAGCCTTCTGTCCCAGTTTTGTTTGGGGTAATCCCCTTGGCCGAATTCGATGCCAAGGACTCCTGGGGCTCTGGAAGGGTGTCCAGGAGATCAAATCCAGGATCTCCACCTCCCAGCCAGAGACTCTCACACTTATCCTGGTTGATCTGGGACCCAGATGCCTCTGAGTAGCGCTCCACCTCTGACATCACACACTGCACCTCCTCTTGCGAGGAGACGAATATGGTGACATCACCGGCGTACGCTACCACCCTCAGAGTGGAATCTGGCACCGCTGGGTCCATTCTCACCCCTGCCAACGGTCCACAATCAATCCTCCTAAGGAATGGATCAATTGCAAACACGTACAACAGTGGGCTCAAAGGGCAACCCTGACGGACACCAGACCCAACCTCAAAAGAGCGGCCAATCCAACCATTCACAAGCGGGAAACTCTCTGCCCCTGTATACAAGGTCTTAAGCCAATCAACAAACCCCCCGGCAGGCCATATCTCAGAAGAACAGACCAGAGGTACTCATGGTTAACCCGATCAAACGCTTTTGCCTGATCCAAGGACAGCAAGTACCCCTTCCAGTGACCTGCCCTACCCTGCTCCACAGCCTCCCGGACACCGAGCACAGCACTAAAGGTACTGCGGCCTGGAACAGAGCAATGCTGGGCCCCCGAAAGGAGCCGGGGTGCAAACTTCACCAGCCGATTAAACAGCACTTTTGCCAGAATCTTTCTGTCCACACTGAGAAGCGCTATGGGACGCCAATTCTCAATGCGGGACGGGTCTTTACCCTTTGACAAGATGATCAAGGCTGACCTCCTCATTGACCTCGGCAGAGTGCCCGAGGAGAGACACTCATTGAATACCTCAGTCAAGAGGGGAACCAAAGTGTCCTTAAAGGTCTTATAGAACTCAGATGTTAAGCCATCTGGACCGGGTGACTTCTTGAGGGCAAGGCTATCAATAGCCACCCTGACTTCCTCTTCTTGGATCATCTCTGTCAAAACATCAAGAGAGGGGTCTACCCCTGGTTCAGGGACGGTTTCAGTCAAGAAAGCTGAGGCCTTATCCCGATCTAGATCCTTCCTCCCCAAGAGGTGCGAGTAAAAGGATCTGACGACCTCCAGGATCCCTGATCTGGACCTTTTCAGGGATCCTGTACTATCAATCAGTCCTGAGACGATTTTACTATTCACTGACATCTTGCAGTTTCTGTAAGGGTCGGGTGAGCGGTACTTCCCGTAATCCCTCTCAAAAACCAAAGATGCATGTCTATCATACTGGCACTTCATTAGCAAGGCTTTCACTCTGGAGACATCATCACGACTATCTCCAGTCGAGACAAGACGTTCAAGTTTCTTCCTCAGGCCCTGGTACAAGCGATACCTGTCCAGACTCCTGAGGCTCGAGAGCTGGCGGAAGAATCTCGCAACCCTTTTTTTGAACATCTCCCACCACTATGACTTACTGCTACAAAGGCCCAGCAATGGTACCTGGCTCTGAAGAAAATCCTCAAAGGACTGTCTTATTTCCACTTCTTCCAAGAGAGACGAATTGAGCTTCCAGTAGCCTCTACCCATCCGGGGGGTCTCTGTAACATTCAGAGAAAACAAAATTAAACAGTGGTCGGAGAACTCCACCTCAACAACGGACACCGCTGAAGAGACGGCTTCCTCCTTTAAATAAAACCTGTCTATCCTGGACCTACAACTACCCCTATGATAGGTGAATCCCGCGTGGCCTGGTGTATGCCGGATGTGAACATCCACCAGGCGAGCCTCACTAGCTATACTATTCAGGGCGACGCCATCATAAGTCAGCTTGTCTCTGGAACCTCCCCTATCCTGGGGCCTCGTGACAGCATTGAAGTCCCCTCCAAAGACCACCTGCCGACTTGTAAAAAGATAGGGCTTGATCCTCATAAAGAGACACTTCCGATCCCACTTGGACTGTGGACCATAGATGTTAATAAGGCAAAGTTCTTGTCCCTTCATGAGGACATCTAGAATCAGGCACCTCCCCATTTCTAACTCAATAACCCGTCGGCATTCTACCGGTGCGGCAAAAAGGACCGCCACCCCGCTATACGGCTCGGCCGCAAGAGACCAGTAGGAGGGCCCATTCCTCCATTCCCTTCTGGCTTTAAATATAGATGACACGTCTGTTAGCCTGGCCTCCTGCAAAAAGAAAATATCAGCATTAACGTGGGCAAAATAATCATAGGCCGCAAATCTAGCCGTATCTCACTTAATGCTGGCTACATTAATGGAAGCCAGCGTCAACGGAGAGGGTGCCGCCATCATGGGTGATTGAGTTCGATGGCTTTCTTCTTCCCACCCCCCTTCTTACCCTCCTCACACTCCACGTCAGAAGAACTCATAACCCTTTTTAGTGATACTGAAGTGTCCATATCACCAGGCCTATCAATATTACCGTCCTCGTCCCCAGACTCCGGGCCAGTCCCCTCACCTGAGGACACAACCTCCCCAGGAGAAAAAGACTCAGCACCCCCTGGAGGCTTTGCCGCCACCTTCAGAACCTCACCCTCAGCTTCCTCCTCTGGAGAGGAAGAGATGTTGTCGAGGGCTTGGAACTGATTAGAAAGACCGATCAGAGGGAGCAAGTCTCACCTTCCTTTGGCACCTGGACCAGGGTAGGAGAAGATCTCAAATCTCCCTTTTTGCTACTTGTACCCCGCTTACGTTTCTTCTCCTGCCATCCCTCCCCGTCATCCTCATTCGCGCTCTCACAATGGGACGACTCAGGGGTGACAGCACCTTCCTCTCTACGCAATCTCCTGACCTCCTCATTCAGTTCATCATCCCTCAGGGCCTCAGCAGCATGACTGGCCTCTGGGACAGGACCAGAGGTTCTCCCAGTGACTCGGGATTCCCCCATGGCCCTCTCCTTTTGGCGCTTATCAAGACGCCTCAGTCTGGCTGGTGTCATCTTCTTGCTATTCCTCACTGGCCCCTCAGCTCCTCCACCTCTGCTAGTCCCCTCCCCAGCAGATTCCAGCTCATGGCCTTCACCCGCCGGGGCCAAGACCGCATTGGCAAAGGAACGAGGACAACGACTGAAAGGGTGACCTAAGTCACCACACAGGTGACACCTAATCTCCGCACAAGATGCAGCATGATGGCCTACACCCCCACACAAGGAACATTTCTGTACCGTACAGTTGGCACTGAAGTGTGTGGGGTCGCCGCACCTGTGACAGAGCTTCGGCTGACCCTGGTAGAAGATCTGGATACGATCTCTCCCGAGGAAGGCAGAAGATGGAATATGGGTAAACGTATTTCCTGAACGTCTGAGTTTTACCACAAAAGTCCAGGCCCCTGACCAGATGCCAAACTCATCCCTATTTTTTTGTGGAATACCAATGACCTCACCGTACCGCCCTAACCATGTCATGATATCCACACAAGAGAGTGACTCATTACAGGTCAAGACGGTCACTCTCTTGACTTCATTTTGGCGGGACAATGCCTGCACGGCAGAGTCCCGCCAGCCGGGCTCGTTCTTTATCAGTTCATAATTCGACCAGAAAAGCTCAAGCCCCTCCGGCCGAACAAAACTGATATCGAACTCGGGTGTACCATGAGGATGTATCAAAGCATAGATGTCAGTTGCCTTGAAGCTCATCTTCAGCAGGAGCTCAACCACCTTGGTCCTTGAAGGACATGTATCACTGCCCCGCCACCGAAGACGAACCACATTCCTACAGAAACCACCCTGCCCGGCTGTTGGAAGGGAAGTGGTTTCCCCTCCTCTTTGTTCTCGGAAGGCAGCAAGGCCATGCCTTTCTATCCAGTAGGATAGATCAACCTCTCTTCCCTCTACATTGATCGATCTTTCCCCCTTCTTAAGAGCCTCAAGGAAACGCCGTCGCAACATGCCGTCCCCAGAGCCTGGAGACGAGGAGGGCATTCTACCTCCCCCAGCAGCAGCGGCCCCCGCATAACTTTTCCTAGGGGCCGTCACTGCTGGGGGTGCAACCGGACCAGTCCTTGCCCCTACACCACCATCACCACCTCCCCCAATAACATTGTCTCTAGTAACTTCCCCAATCCTCCCCATAACATCACCGCCACCCCCCATAAAAGCATCACCATCTTCAATGACATTGTCCCCAGTAACATTACCACCACCTGCAATAACATTTTCCCCGATCACATCATTCCCACCCCCAATAACAACATCACCACCCCCCATAACAACATCACTACCACCCCCAATAACACTGTCCCTGGTCACGCCACACTCCATCACTTCATCATTCATACACCCCGCACCCCCATCCCCTCCCTCATTCACACTGACTGGACCAGCAGCAGATGCAGCACAGGATGATAATGATGAGTCTTTTGTTCTTGCTATCCTTTTTGCCTCAGCATCCCGGGGCACTAGAGCTGGGACAGCCTCCGCTGGCCCTTTAAGGGACCGGACAGCCTGCTTGCCCGGTCTAGAGACCATCCCAACTCTGTTCTTTTTAGTGCCCTCCGCCTCATCAGCAGTGTCTTTAGCATTGTCCACATGCCGCTGATCAGTGGGATCAGCGGCGCCAATACAAAACAAAATTTCCCTTTTTACAGTTTTTATTCGGCCTGTCTTATTGGGAGCGTCTGGAGCCACCGCAACTACCTCCGGCACTGAGTCACCCCCCCTCCCACAGGGGAGCGAACAACAGCACCGGAGTCTGCCTTTTTGCCCACCGCTGGGCCACCCTCACTGTCCGGCCATTTGGCCGATGCCTTCTCTGCTCCATCCCTGCTACTACAAACAAGGCTGGAGCTCAGCGCCCTTTTAGTATCTGTATTCTCCCCGCACCTTTGCACCGAGTCCACTACAGAACACGGGCTGGGCTGGGTAACGGGGCTCGCACAATGAACGGACCCTGCGGCCGTCTCAGGGAGGGGGGTGTAGATATAACTCACCACTTCTTGCTGCTTTGCCTTGGTCTTTCCCTTCTTGCCCCCAGGTGCCTCCTCTGGGAGTTCATCTCCAAACACAAAGTTCTGAGGGCACACTGGGGACTCGATCATCCTAATCTGGGCCATGAGCGCCCCTCCCTGGCCGCTGCGGTCACTGTCCTCCCCTGAGTCGGCAGGTGTCACCACCGGCTGCTGTGCAGGGGGCCCACTGTACGGAGCCTGCTGGTGTTGCTGCAGGCTGCCAGGTGGGTCTGGCTGTTGATCTTCATCCATCTCATTGTTGTTGTCGTCGTCATCATCATCATCATCCACCTGGCTTTCAGGTTGCAGCCCCATCAACCTTCTCTCTCTGTTATCAGCCATCTCCCGGAAACGGTCATCATTTATAAGTTTTTCTTTAAATCCACCACTCATCTCCCGTATCTCCGCTTTCCTCTCCTCCAAATCTTTTATTTCCTTTTTAAGTCTCTTTACCTCCGCCTGGATCTCAGACTTCTTCCTCTTTGTAGCCTGGTTGGCCCTGGCACGGGCGTAGCGCAGTTCCTCCCGGAGCCTCCTCAGAGACTTGCTGGCTTCTTCATACTCACGGAGGTGGCTCATGACCCGGGAGCCATAGGTGGAGAGAGACTCCCGGGCCCTCTGCACTCCCCAGCCTTCCTCACCGAGGTCGGCTTCACCCCCGTGAGCACTCAGCTTTCTCCCAGAAGTACCTGGCTTTCTGCTGGTGGCACTCTGCTTTCCTAAAGTGGATTCTTCCTTTTTGGAAACCTTTCGGCTTCTTCGGTTGTCCACAGCCTCAGTGGGGAGAGTAGGAATGGAATTACCTCAGGTGTACAGGCCGCTTGCTGGCCTCTCCTGCTCCTCGGCGGCCTACCACGGGAAACAGAAGCCTGGACCTCGCCTCCCTCGCTCATGCCTGGAAACCTGCTCCCTCCCTGGGGAGGAGAGAGCAGGCCCAGGGGCAGATCTTTCTTGCTTGGAGCTCAGGAGCAGCAGACTCGCACAGCCTCTCAGAGCAGGACCATACCCAAAACTAATTGGAGCTGCAATCACCACTCCAGAGCTGCACTCACTATTCTGCTGGTGGGGTCACTGTGTACATACATTACATCCTTTATTATACCCCAGAGCTGCACTCACTATTCTGCTTGTGGGGTCACTGTGTACATACATTACATTACTGATTATTATACCCCAGAGCTGCACTCACTATTCTGCTTGTGGGGTCACTGTGTACATACATTACATTACTGATTATTATACCCCAGAGCTGCACTCACTATTCTGCTTGTGGGGTCACTGTGTACATACATTACATTACTGATTATTATACCCCAGAGCTGCACTCACTATTCAGCAGGTCACTGTGTACATTACTGATTGTGAGCTCCTCTTCCAGATCCTGTCTGATCTGCGGGCCGCCCGCCATGTCCATGGGATTGCGGTGCACTGGTACCTGGATGCGGTGGTCCCAGCAGAGATCAGTCTGGGCAGCACGCATCGCCTGTACCCAGATTACTTCCTGTTTGCCACGGAGGCCTCTGCCGGCTTTGCCCCCTGGGATAAGGGGGTGCGTCTGGGCTGCTGGGAGAGGGGAGAAGCGTACAGCCAGCGGATAGTAGAGGTCAGCTCCCAGGCCAATGCTGGCCATGTCTCCTGTCTCTGGAGAGCGCCCTCTGGTGGCGCTGTACAGCAGACATGGCCATGTGATAAGGTCACTGTTGTCTACAGGATCTTAACCACTATGTGACGGGCTGGACGGACTGGAACCTGGCCCTGGACGTGAGCGGGGGTCCCACATGGGTGGGTAACAATGTAGACAGCCCTATCATTGTGGATGTGGGAAAGGACGTCTTCTATAAGCAGCCCACCTTCTATCACATGGCGCACTTCAGGTGAGATGATATATATATATATGTATATATATATATATATATAGTGCCCCCGGCCGTCACTGACCCCCTGCTCATCTGCCCCTTACAGTAAGTTTATCCCCCCGGGGGCCCAGCGCGTTGGCTTGGATGCCAGCCAGGAATCGTCCCTGGAGAGCGTGGCATTCCTCTGCCCAGATGGATCGGCTGTTGTGGTCATCCTCAACCGGTAAGTGTGTGGAGCGTCGGCCGTATTGTGAGGAGCTGTGGGGCCGGCGTCTTCCTCAGGGGCCCGGTCACCTGTCAGATGTTACACACTATTCTGCTCTTCTTCCAGGGATTCCCAGGATGTCACATTCTCCATCTCTGACCCTTCTCTGGGGATGATAGAAGCCGTCTCACCTGGAAACTCCATCCAGACGTACATGTGGAGGCGCCACTGAGCACCGTGTGTCTGCCACCAATCATTCATCACCCTGGAAGCGGCAGATGCTTCATCACCTGACCATATAATACGGATAAGAAACATCCCAACTACTGATCAGCGTGGCCCCTGACCACATAACACCCCAGCTCCTGATCAGAGTGGCCCCTAACCACATAACACCCCAGCTCCTGATCAGCGTGGCCCCTAACCACATAACACCCCAGCTCCTGATCAGCGTGGCCCCTAACCACATAACACCCCAGCTCCTGATCAGCGTGGCCCCTAACCACATAACACCCCAGCTCCTGATCAGAGTGGCCTCCTGACCACAACATCCTGACTACTGATCAGCACGGCCTCCTATGATTACAGCTCCTGATCAGTGTGATCTCCTATGATTACAGCTCCTGATCTCCTATGATTACAGCTCCTGATCAGTGTGGCCTCCTATGATTACAGCCCCTGATCCTGATCTCCTATGATTACAGCTCCTGATCAGCGTGGCCTCCTATGATTACAGCTCCTGATCTCCTATGATTACAGCTCCTGATCAGTGTGATCTCCTATGATTACAGCTCCTGATCTCCTATGATTACAGATCCTGATCTCTTATGATTACAGCTCCTGATCTCCTATGATTACAGCTCCTGATCTCCTATGATTACAGCTCCTGATCTCCTATGATTACAGCTCCTGATCTCCTATGATTACAGCTTCTGATCTCCTATGATTACAGCTCCTGATCTCCTATGATTACAGCTCCTGATCAGCGTGGCCTCCTATGATTACAGCTCCTGATCTCCTATGATTACAGCTCCTGATCTCCTATGATTACAGCTCCTGATCTCCTATGATTACAGCTTCTGATCAGCGTGGCCTCCTATGATTACAGCTCCTGAGCTCCTATGATTACAGCTTCTGATCAGCGTGGCCTCCTATGATTACAGCTCCTGATCCTGATCTCCTATGATTACAGCTTCTGATCACATCATCAGTGTAACCTCTCATGTAATAAACCCTTGCAGCCACCTGGTGGCGCCCTGGGTCCGTGCTGGAAGCTGCAGGTGTGTTGTGTCTTTCCTGGCACTGCTGTACCTGGTGAGAGCAGGCGGCGGCGCTGCCAGGGTACTGTGTGTTCTAGCTGTGTACAGCAGCAGTATACGGCTGCACTAGTCATTGTAGCAGGGGCCTCCACCCTGGCAGCCGGCAGCATTGCTGGACAGTGACGTCTGCTGCTTACAGGCCGGGGCCTCAGCCATTACCTCACAGCTTGGAAGGAGCCGAATGCTGCAGGGAGACGTGTGAGATTCCTGGACGGCCGGGTTAACCCCTCGTGCGCTGGGCCCCTCCTGCCAGGATGGCCGTGTAACCTTGGCGACCCCAAGGACGGGGCAAACTGGTGGCCGACACCATTCACACTGGGCTCCCAGCTGCTCCCTGCAGATGTCCACATAATGTCCCATCCGCCTAGAATGCGAGAGAGCCTGATAAACTAGAGACTGTTATGTGTTGTATACAGAGCAGAATGTGACAGAGCCTAATAAACTAGAGACTGTTATGTATACAGAGCAGAATGTGACAGAACCTAATAAACTAGAGACTGTTATGTATACGGAGCAGAATGTGACAGAACCTAATAAACTAGAGACTGTTATGTATACAGAGCAGAATGTGACAGAGCCTAATAAACTAGAGACTGTTATGTATACGGAGCAGAATGTGACAGAACCTAATAAACTAGAGACTGTTATGTGTTGTATACAGAGCAGAATGTGACAGAACCTAATAAACTAGAGACTGTTATGTATACGGAGCAGAATGTGACAGAACCTAATAAACTAGAGACTGTTATGTGTACAGAGCAGAATGTGACAGAACCTAATAAACTAGAGACTGTTATGTATACGGAGCAGAATGTGACAGAACCTAATAAACTAGAGACTGTTATGTATACGGAGCAGAATGTGACAGAGCCTAATAAACTAGAGACTGTTATGTATACGGAGCAGAATGTGACAGAGCCTAATAAACTAGAGACTGTTATGTATACGGAGCAGAATGTGACAGAACCTAATAAACTAGAGACTGTTATGTATACGGAGCAGAATGTGACAGAGCCTAATAAACTAGAGACTGTTATGTATACGGAGCAGAATGTGACAGAACCTAAGAAAACAAGAGACTGTTATGTGTACGGAGCAGAATGTGACAGAACCTAATAAACTAGACTGTTATGTATACGGAGCAGAATGTGACAGAACCTAATAAACTAGAGACTTATGTGTCGTATACGGAGCAGAATGTGACAGAACCTGGTAAACTAGAGACTATACAATAAATTGGGGACAATCTGAAGTTTTACTGACTGCAATTCAAGTAAAAACTTGTGACTTCCACCGGGACGGAATTGGTTTCATGGCTGGCAACGCCGCGGATATTAAGGTCAGGAGAGGTTTCTCAGCACAGCGGCCTCCAGGCTTGGTTTCCTATCTGGGCTTGTCCTCTCTAGATTCCAGAAAAGCCTTTGTTGAGTGGCCGTACGTCGGGGAGGTCCGTTGCAGAACCCTTGGCCGTCAGTCAGACTGAGGCTGTTACTGGGCTTACGGTTACCCTGCTGATGGCGGTTCATCCTTAGTCTCCCTTCTAGATTCCATTAATAGGTTTGGGGCCTCTTCAGGGCTGTGCATTAACTGGTACAAATCCCTCCTGTCCCCCCCAGCGGTCTCTGGTCCCCATGTCTGTGGTTACGCAGGTGAAATATTTGGGGGTCTGTCTTCTCTAGGACCCTCTGCTGTCGGTCACAGAATCCAAGCTTAAACCCTGGGCCTCCCTCCCCGTCTCTGGGCAGATACTTATAGTAAAGATGATCTACCTTCTCAGGTTCACCCACATTCTACACAACTGTCCTTCTCCTCTCCCCTTTCATACTTTAGCCAGGTAGATTCGGTATTTGGGCTATCTACTGGCACAGGAAACCTCCCAGATATAGTTTGGCCACGCTACAAGCACCTAAGGATTTGGGTAGCCCCCAACCTACATGCATACTACCTAACTTCCCAGCTGGCTTATGCTCACTGGTGGCTTGGTGTGGACTATAGAAATGCAGCCTCTTCTCTATCTGCTTCCCCATTTGGTTCCTACGAGGGCTTAGCCAATACTCTTTTTAGGTTCAAGCGGGTCGGGGATGCTCCTCTCCTCCCGGCACAGGTGGTATCGGGGATGCTCCTCTCCTCCCGGCACAGGTGGTGGCGGGGATGCTCCTCTCCTCCCGGAACAGGTGGTGGCGGGGATGCTCCTCTCCTCCCGGCACAGGTGGTGGCGGGATGCTCCTCTCCTCCCGGCACAGGTGGTGGCGGGGTTGCTCCTCCCAGCACAGGTGGTGGCGGGGATGCTCCTCTCCTCCCGGCACAGGTGGTGGCGGGGATGCTCCTCTCCTCCCGGCACAGGTGGTGGCGGGGTTGCTCCTCCCGACACAGGTGGTGGCGGGGATGCTCCTCTCCTCCCGGCACAGGTGGTGGCGGGGATGCTCCTCTCCTCCCGGCACAGGTGGTGGCGGGATGCTCCTCTCCTCCCGGCACAGGTGGTGGCGGGGTTGCTCCTCCCAGCACAGGTGGTGTCGGGGATGCTCCTCTCCTCCCGGCACAGGTGGTGGCGGGGATGCTCCTCTCCTCCCGGCACAGGTGGTGGCGGGGTTGCTCCTCCCGACACAGGTGGTGGCGGGGATGCTCCTCTCCTCCCGGCACAGGTGGTGGCGGGGTTGCTCCTCCCGGCACAGGTGGTGGCGGGGTTGCTCCTCCTTTTAGGGGGGCTAAAATATCTGCACCAGATATTCCCAGACTCCTCCACCTTCACGGCGATGAAATCACTTTTACAATTCCCCTTGTTAAGTCGGATCGTGGACGGTAGATTTTTCAACCTCTAGTCTGGAATCACTGTTACCTACTGAAGACTTGGAGAAGCCATTAACTAACATTTAGGGCCTCCTTCATTCTGCGTGACCCAAGCACTTCGATAAGGCACATACTAAATGGCTGGGTGATACTCCTGAGCCGACTACTTCATATCGTCTTCTTTGAGTGCGCGGGGGCCTCCTCATTCAGTTCCTATTTCTACACCAGGTCCATTTCACACCAGCTAGTTTAGTTACTTGTGATGTCCCCTGAGGATACTAGTTTCTATTAAGGCGGCACGGGTATACTCCGTCTTCTCAGGGGCTCCCCTTCTGGTCGTCAGTGTTATTATCCACACACAAGCATTTTGATTTTTTAAGAACTCTCTCTCCACAGGTTTACTTGGTGTCTAGGATACGGTTGTGTTCGGCTTTTACAAACGCCTGTTCTTCTTTATAATGATATCCTACGCAATGAAACCTCTGGTCAACTCATATCTCCCTTTGTATAAGGTGTCTTCTGCCCCCAGAAGTCTGACAAAATCTGATCCCAATGGATTGAGGTGCCTGACACTGCTACGTCCCCGCAAGTTTATAGCTTTCTGCTCTGGTTGCTCTAGTCTGTGTGTAGTGAGGCAGTGTGCGACTGATCTGCACGTGTGTGTGTAGTGAGGCGGTGTGCGACTGATCTGCGCGCGCATGTGTGTGGTGAGGCGGTGTCTAACTGATCTGCGTGTGTGTGTGGTGAGGCGGTGTGCGACTGATCTGCGCGTGTCTGACTGATCTGTGTGTGTGTGTGTGTGGTGAGGCAGTGTGCAACTGATCTGTGTGTGTGGTGAGGCGGTGTCTGACTGATCTGCACGTGTGTATGTGTGGTGAGGCGGTGTGCAACTGATCTGTGTGGTCAAGCGTTGTGCGACTGATCTGCGTGTGTGGTGAGGCGGTGTGCGACTGATCTGCGTGTGTGTGGTGTGTGGTCTGTGTGTGTGCGTGGTGAGGCGGTCTGACTGATCTGCGTGTGGCGAGGCGGTGTGCCACTGATCTGTGTGTGTGTGTGGTGAGGCGGTGTCTGACTGATCTGTGTGTGGTGAGGCGGTGTCTGACTGATCTGTGTGTGGTGAGGCGGTGTACGACTGATCTGTGTGTGTGTGGTAAGGCGGTGTCTGACTGATCTGTGTGGTGAGGCGGTGTGCGACTGATCTGCGTGTGTATGGTGAGGCGGTGTCTGACTGATCTACGTGTGTGGTGAGGCGGTGTGTGACTGATCTGCATGTGTGGTGAGGCGGTGTCTGACTGATCTGCGTGTGTGGTGAGGCGGTGTCTGACTGATCTGCGTGTGTGGTGAGGCGGTGTCTGACTGATCTGTGTGTGTGGTGAGGCGGTGTATGACTGATCTGTGTGGTGAGGCGGTGTGTGACTGATCTGTGTGTGTGGTGAGGCGGTGTCTGATCTGTGTGTGTGGTGAGGCGGTGTCTGACTGATCTGTGTGTGTGGTGAGGCGGTGTCTGACTGATCTGTGAGTGTGTGGTGAGGCGGTGTCTGACTGATCTGTGAGTGTGTGGTGAGGCGGTGTCTGATCTGTGTGGTGAGGCGGTGTCTGACTGATCTGTGTGTGTGGTGAGGCGGTGTCTGATCTGTGTGTGTGGTGAGGCGGTGTCTGATCTGTGTGTGTGGTGAGGCGGTGTCTGACTGATCTGTGAGTGTGGTGAGGCGGTGTCTGATCTGTGTGTGTGGTGAGGCGGTGTCTGACTGATCTGTGTGTGTGGTGAGGCGGTGTCTGACTGATCTGTGTGTGTGGTGAGGCGGTGTCTGATCTGTGTGTGTGGTGAGGCTGTGTCTGATCTGTGTGTGTGGTGAGGCAGTGTCTGACTGATCTGTGTGTGTGGTGAGGCGGTGTCTGATCTGTGTGTGTGGTGAGGCGGTGTCTGACTGATCTGTGAGTGAGTGGTGAGGCGGTGTCTGACTGATCTGTGAGTGAGTGGTGAGGCGGTGTCTGACTGATCTGTGTGTGTGGTGAGGCGGTGTCTGATCTGTGTGGTGAGGCGGTGTCTGATCTGTGTGTGTGGTGAGGCGGTGTCTGACTGATCTGTGTGGTGAGGCGGTGTCTGACTGATCTGTGTGGTGAGGCGGTGTCTGACTGATCTGTGTGTGTGGTGAGGCGGTGTCTGACTGATCTGTGTGTGTGGTGAGGCGGTGTCTGATCTGTGTGGTGAGGCGGTGTCTGATCTGTGTGTGTGGTGAGGCGGTGTCTGACTGATCTGTGTGTGTGGTGAGGCGGTGTCTGACTGATCTGTGTGTGTGATGAGGTGGTGTCTGATCTGTGTGTGTGGTGAGGCGGTGTCTGACTGATCTGTGTGTGTGGTGAGGCGGTGTCTGATCTGTGTGGTGAGGCGGTGTCTGATCTGTGTGTGTGGTGAGGCGGTGTCTGACTGATCTGTGTGTGTGGTGAGGCGGTGTCTGACTGATCTGTGTGTGTGGTGAGGCGGTGTCTGATCTGTGTGTGTGGTGAGGCGGTGTCTGACTGATCTGTGTGTGTGGTGAGGCGGTGTCTGACTGATCTGTGTGTGTGGTGAGGCCATGTCTGATCTGTGTGTGTGGTAAGGCGGTGTCTGACTGATCTGTGTGGTGAGGTGGTGTCTGATCTGTGTGGTGAGGCGGTGTCTGTCTGATCTGTGTGTGTGGTGAGGCGGTGTCTGTCTGATCTGTGTGTGTGGTGAGGCGGTGTCTGACTGATCTGTGTGTGTGGTGAGGCGGTGTCTGTCTGATCTGTGTGTGTGGTGAGGCGGTGTCTGTCTGATCTGTGTGTGTGGTGAGGCGGTGTCTGACTGATCTGTGTGTGTGGTGAGGCGGTGTCTGATCTGTGTGTGTGGTGAGGCGGTGTCTGACTGATCTGTGTGTGTGATGAGGTGGTGTCTGATCTGTGTGTGTGGTGAGGCGGTGTCTGTCTGATCTGTGTGTGTGGTGAGGCGGTGTCTGATCTGTGTGTGTGGTGAGGCGGTGTCTGATCTGTGTGTGTGGTGAGGCGGTGTCTGACTGATCTGTGTGTGTGGTGAGGCGGTGTCTGACTGATCTGTGTGTGTGGTGAGGCGGTGTCTGACTGATCTGTGTGTGTGGTGAGGCGGTGTCTGATCTGTGTGTGTGGTGAGGCGGTGTCTGATCTGTGTGTGTGGTGAGGCGGTGTCTGATCTGTGTGTGTGGTGAGGCGGTGTCTGATCTGTGTGTGTGGTGAGGCGGTGTCTGACTGATCTGTGTGTGTGGTGAGGCGGTGTCTGACTGATCTGTGTGTGTGGTGAGGCGGTGTCTGACTGATCTGTGTGTGTGGTGAGGCGGTGTCTGACTGATCTGTGTGTGTGTGGTGAGGCGGTGTCTGACTGATCTGTGTGTGTGGTGAGGCGGTGTCTGATCTGTGTGGTGAGGCGGTGTCTGACTGATCTGTGTGTGTGTGGTGAGGCGGTGTCTGACTGATCTGTGTGGTGAGGCGGTGTCTGACTGATCTGTGTGTGTGTGGTGAGGCGGTGTCTGACTGATCTGTGTGTGTGGTGAGGCGGTGTCTGACTGATCTGTGTGTGTGTGGTGAGGCGGTGTCTGACTGATCTGTGTGTGTGTGGTGAGGCGGTGTCTGATCTGTGTGGTGAGGCGGTGTCTGACTGATCTGTGTGTGTGTGGTGAGGCGGTGTCTGACTGATCTGTGTGGTGAGGCGGTGTCTGACTGATCTGTGTGTGTGGTGAGGCGGTGTCTGACTGATCTGTGTGTGTGGTGAGGCGGTGTCTGACTGATCTGTGTGTGTGGTGAGGCGGTGTCTGTCTGATCTGTGTGTGTGGTGAGGCGGTGTCTGATCTGTGTGTGTGGTGAGGCGGTGTCTGATCTGTGTGTGTGGTGAGGCGGTGTCTGATCTGTGTGTGTGGTGAGGCGGTGTCTGACTGATCTGTGTGTGTGGTGAGGCGGTGTCTGTCTGATCTGTGTGTGTGGTGAGGCGGTGTCTGTCTGATCTGTGTGTGTGGTGAGGCCATGTCTGATCTGTGTGTGTGGTGAGGCGGTGTCTGTCTGATCTGTGTGTGTGGTGAGGCGGTGTCTGACTGATCTGTGTGTGTGGTGAGGCGGTGTCTGACTGATCTGTGTGTGTGGTGAGGCGGTGTCTGATCTGTGTGTGTGGTGAGGCGGTGTCTGATCTGTGTGTGTGGTGAGGCGGTGTCTGTCTGATCTGTGTGTGTGGTGAGGCGGTGTCTGTCTGATCTGTGTGTGTGGTGAGGCGGTGTCTGACTGATCTGTGAGTGAGTGGTGAGGCGGTGTCTGACTGATCTGTGTGTGTGGTGAGGCGGTGTCTGTCTGATCTGTGTGTGTGGTGAGGCGGTGTCTGACTGATCTGTGTGTGTGGTGAGGCGGTGTCTGATCTGTGTGTGTGGTGAGGCGGTGTCTGACTGATCTGTGTGTGTGGTGAGGCGGTGTCTGACTGATCTGTGTGTGTGGTGAGGCGGTGTCTGACTGATCTGTGTGTGGCCGACCTTGGACCCTGAATGGTGGCTCTGGGCATCAGGCAGTATGTCCCCTCAGCGTACGTCACAGGACTTGGTCTCAGAGAGACTGCCACGCATCCACCATTGACCTGTCATCCCCTCTTCTGTCTGCTCCACGGCTCTCGGCTACAGAGAACGGCTATTTGCCTTGTTGTTTGTTTTTGATTTTTTATGTTAAAGGCTAAATTTAGTTATTTTCTATTAACTAAAAACACCAAACGTGTGACTTCAGCCACCTGCCACAAAAACGGCCCCATCTGCTGCGCCCTGTCTACCAGGAGGATAGTAAGCATCCGACCCCCTGCCGACCACCTACACAGAATGGAGCACTGTGTAATATTTCTGGTCGGTAACGTCACCTGTGAGAATCTATAGAACCTTCCAGATAATCACATTGTAGGATTCATAAAGAATTAGTCATCATTTTATCCCAGGAAATAAGGATGTGATCACCGACCGACCAGCAGGAATTCGGTCCCTCACAGAGCAGTCAGTGTCCCTAGAAGAAGCTCCCCCCCCTCCGCCCTCATCACCTGTCCTCACACTCCAACCTCTCCACCATGGCCAAGACCTCAGAGCTGTCTAAGGACACCAGGGACAATGTGGTAGGTGTCACAAGTACGTGGAGCCATAGTGACGGCTGCTGGAGGTCCACAGAGTCCACATCACCATCCAGGTGGTCCTACATTGTCTACATTGCATTGTCTTACTGGAAGATCTCATCTGCCCCAGGGAGACAATCAGCATGTAGGGTTGTATGTTCTGTAGAGGGATTGAGTCTGCCAGAAATGGCTGCAGGTTTGTTCTCCCCAGAGACATATCTGGCGGGCGATCCCTTGCCGGCCTGCGGACGTGGCGACCCCCTGCCGGCCAGCAGAGATCACATCCAGATACTGCTGGGAATACTAAAGCCTGTTCTGCTTTATGTCATTATGGTGGTCTGTCTGTCACCCTCCCTCTTATCACAATGGTCCCCTCATCATACACTGTCACCCAGGGCCGGACTGGGACTGAAAAGCAGCCCTGGCAAACACCCCACCAGCCCACATACAAGTCTCCCTGCACCCATTGCGCCAACTGTGCCACGCAGAAAAAAATTCAGATATGATCAGATACCAGGTGTAACCAAGTGCTGAAAAGTATTATCACCCTGCAGACTATATAGGAGTATACAGCTGTGATCAGACACGAAATACTGAACTATTATAGATGATCTGTTTGCTCTCCTGTCACATGATTCATACTAATAAAAGGTAAAAGTATTCTGCCCTGTAAACTATTCTTCAGGAAAAGCCCCAGGAGAGCTTCATCTTAAGGCAATGTTCACACAACGTATGTTTAGGATAAATCACAGCCGTGATTTATGCAAAAACATACGTTATATTGGAAATAATGGAATGCCGGCCAGAGCGTATACACACATTGAATAGTGGCCGCACAGACATGTCAGTTCACACAATGGAGCATGTGGCTCTGGCTGCACGCTCCATTGTGTGCAGCAGTGAATTGAGATTCGGGCGCACACGGGTGCCCTGCATCTGAATTCACCAGAAATGAAGATCATCAGTAACACATGCCGTTCTGTGACCCGCCCAGATCACAGAATGGCCGGTGTTATACCATGTGTGAACATGGCCTAAAGTTACACTACTGAAATAATTCAGGGGCATCTTTCCTCCCTACCTTTGTATTGTGCAGGTCCCCTGTTATTCTTCCTGGAAATGGTTCCCTGGTCCCCAATACACTGACCCATCCAATCATCACTGACAGAATCAGACTGTGGGGACACATCTTATTAAGCAGAGGATGTCAGTCAGGCCTGGGATACATAGAGTGTTCTAGAATGTTCTATTCCTGTGTCACTCTCCATGTAGACCCGGCCTGAGAGAACAACACCAAGCTCTAATGTAGGACTCTCCAGAATTGTTACCTCATGGGGGGCACAGATATTCCCTATAACAGAGGTCAGGAGAGAGGATAGTGACGGCCGGGGACTCACAGGGGACGTCTTCTCTGATCCCAGTCATTCTCCTATCCCAGATCACTAAGGAATGACCCCAGACCCCTACAAAATTAATACTCAGACCCCCGTGTTAACATCCCCCAAACACAATAACTACTCAGCTTAACATCTCTAAACCCTATTATTTATAGTGCACCAACTCCCTACCTGAGGATGTGATGCACTATAAAGGATGGGGGGGAGCAAATAACACCGCCATACCATGACCACATATTACCACCACCTAATGACTAACACCATCATACTGTATACAGTACACTGTATGCAGACCATGTATACCGCCATACAGTCAGCATATTACAGCACAGTTACAGTACACTGTATGCAGACCATGTATACCGCCATACAGTCAGCATATTACGGCACAGTTACAGTACACTGTATGCAGACCATGTATACCTCCATACAGTCAGCATATTACAGCACAGTTACAGTACATATATGCAGACCATGTATACCTCCATACAGTCAGCATATTACAGCACAGTTACAGTACACTGTATGCAGACCATGTATACCTCCATACAGTCAGCATATTACAGCACAGTTACAGTACACTGTATGCAGACCATGTATACCTCCATACAGTCAGCATATTACAGCACAGTTACAGTACATATATGCAGACCATGTATACCTCCATACAGTCAGCATATTACAGCACAGTTACAGTACACTGTATGCAGACCATGTATACCTCCATACAGTCAGCATATTACAGCACAGTTACAGTACATATATGCAGACCATGTATACCTCCATACAGTCAGCATATTACAGCACAGTTACAGTACATATATACAGACCATGTATACCTCCATACAGTCAGCATATTACAGCACAGTTACAGTACACTGTATACAGACCATGTATACCTCCATACAGTCAGCATATTACGGCACAGTTACAGTACACTATATACAGACCATGTATACCTCCATACAGTCAGCATATTACAGCACAGTTACAGTACATATATGCAGACCATGTATACCGCCATACAGTCAGCATATTACGGCACAGTTACAGTACACTGTATGCAGACCATGTATACAGCCATACAGTCAGCATATTACAGCACAGTTACAGTACATATATGCAGACCATGTATACCTCCATACAGTCAGCATATTACAGCACAGTTACAGTACATATATGCAGACCATGTATACCTCCATACAGTCAGCATATTACAGCACAGTTACAGTACATATATACAGACCATGTATACCTCCATACAGTCAGCATATTACAGCACAGTTACAGTACACTGTATACAGACCATGTATACCTCCATACAGTCAGCATATTACAGCAGTTACAGTACATATATGCAGACCATGTATACCTCCATACAGTCAGCATATTACGGCACAGTTACAGTACATATATACAGACCATGTATACCTCCATACAGTCAGCATATTACGGCACAGTTACAGTACACTATATGCAGATCATGTATACAGCCATACAGTCAGCATATTACAGCACAGTTACAGTACATATATGCAGACCATGTATACCTCCATACAGTCAGCATATTACGGCACAGTTACAGTACACTATATGCAGACCATGTATACCTCCATACAGTCAGCATATTACGGCACAGTTACAGTACATATATGCAGACCATGTATACCTCCATACAGTCATCATATTACAGCACAGTTACAGTACATATATGCAGACCATGTATACCTCCATACAGTCAGCATATTACAGCACAGTTACAGTACATATATGCAGACCATGTATACCTCCATACAGTCAGCATATTACAGCACAGTTACAGTACACTATATGCAGATCATGTATACCTCCATACAGTCAGCGTATTACAGCACAGTTACAGTACATATATGCAGACCATGTATACCTCCATACAGTCAGCATATTACGGCACAGTTACAGTACACTGTATGCAGACCATGTATACCGCCATACAGTCAGCATATTACAGCACAGTTACAGTACATATATGCAGACCATGTATACCTCCATACAGTCAGCATATTACAGCACAGTTACAGTACACTATATACAGACCATGTATACCTCCATACAGTCAGCATATTACAGCACAGTTACAGTACACTATATGCAGACCATGTATACCTCCATACAGTCAGCATATTACAGCACAGTTACAGTACACTATATGCAGATCATGTATACCTCCATACAGTCAGCGTATTACAGCACAGTTACAGTACATATATGCAGACCATGTATACCTCCATACAGTCAGCATATTACGGCACAGTTACAGTACACTGTATGCAGACCATGTATACCTCCATACAGTCAGCATATTACAGCACAGTTACAGTACATATATGCAGACCATGTATACCTCCATACAGTCAGCATATTACAGCACAGTTACAGTACACTGTATGCAGACCATGTATACCTCCATACAGTCAGCATATTACAGCACAGTTACAGTACATATATGCAGACCATGTATACCTCCATACAGTCAGCATATTACAGCACGTTACAGTACATATATACAGACCATGTATACCTCCATACAGTCAGCATATTACAGCACAGTTACAGTACACTGTATACAGACCATGTATACCTCCATACAGTCAGCATATTACGGCACAGTTACAGTACACTATATACAGACCATGTATACCTCCATACAGTCAGCATATTACAGCACAGTTACAGTACATATATGCAGACCATGTATACCTCCATACAGTCAGCATATTACAGCACAGTTACAGTACATATATGCAGACCATGTATACCTCCATACAGTCAGCATATTACAGCACAGTTACAGTACATATATGCAGACCATGTATACCTCCATACAGTCAGCATATTACAGCACAGTTACAGTACACTGTATGCAGACCATGTATACCTCCATACAGTCAGCATATTACAGCACAGTTACAGTACATATATACAGACCATGTATACCTCCATACAGTCAGCATATTACAGCACAGTTACAGTACACTGTATACAGACCATGTATACCTCCATACAGTCAGCATATTACAGCAGTTACAGTACATATATGCAGACCATGTATACCTCCATACAGTCAGCATATTACGGCACAGTTACAGTACATATATACAGACCATGTATACCTCCATACAGTCAGCATATTACGGCACAGTTACAGTACACTATATGCAGATCATGTATACAGCCATACAGTCAGCATATTACAGCACAGTTACAGTACATATATGCAGACCATGTATACCTCCATACAGTCAGCATATTACGGCACAGTTACAGTACATATATGCAGACCATGTATACCTCCATACAGTCATCATATTACAGCACAGTTACAGTACATATATGCAGACCATGTATACCTCCATACAGTCAGCATATTACAGCACAGTTACAGTACACTATATGCAGATCATGTATACCTCCATACAGTCAGCGTATTACAGCACAGTTACAGTACATATATGCAGACCATGTATACCTCCATACAGTCAGCATATTACGGCACAGTTACAGTACACTGTATGCAGACCATGTATACCGCCATACAGTCAGCATATTACAGCACAGTTACAGTACATATATGCAGACCATGTATACCTCCATACAGTCAGCATATTACAGCACAGTTACAGTACACTATATACAGACCATGTATACCTCCATACAGTCAGCATATTACAGCACAGTTACAGTACACTATATGCAGACCATGTATACCTCCATACAGTCAGCATATTACAGCACAGTTACAGTACACTATATGCAGATCATGTATACCTCCATACAGTCAGCGTATTACAGCACAGTTACAGTACATATATGCAGACCATGTATACCTCCATACAGTCAGCATATTACGGCACAGTTACAGTACACTATATGCAGACCATGTATACCTCCATACAGTCAGCATATTACAGCACAGTTACAGTACACTGTATGCAGACCATGTATACCTCCATACAGTCAGCATATTACAGCACAGTTACAGTACACTATATGCAGACCATGTATACCTCCATACAGTCAGCATATTACGGCACAGTTACAGTACACTGTATGCAGACCATGTATACCTCCATACAGTCAGCATATTACAGCACAGTTACAGTACACTATATGCAGACCATGTATACCTCCATACAGTCAGCATATTACGGCACAGTTACAGTACATATATGCAGACCATGTATACCTCCATACAGTCAGCGTATTACAGCACAGTTACAGTACATATATGCAGACCATGTATACCTCCATACAGTCAGCATATTACAGCACAGTTACAGTACACTGTATGCAGACCATGTATACCTCCATACAGTCAGCATATTACAGCACAGTTACAGTACATATATGCAGACCATGTATACCTCCATACAGTCAGCATATTACGGCACAGTTACAGTACATATATGCAGACCATGTATACCGCCATACAGTCAGCATATTACAGCACAGTTACAGTACATATATACAGACCATGTATACCTCCATACAGTCAGCATATTACAGCACAGTTACAGTACACTGTATGCAGACCATGTATACCGCCATACAGTCAGCATATTACAGCACAGTTACAGTACATATATACAGACCATGTATACCTCCATACAGTCAGCATATTACGGCACAGTTACAGTACATATATGCAGACCATGTATACCTCCATACAGTCAGCGTATTACAGCACAGTTACAGTACATATATGCAGACCATGTATACCTCCATACAGTCAGCATATTACAGCACAGTTACAGTACACTATATGCAGACCATGTATACCTCCATACAGTCAGCATATTACGGCACAGTTACAGTACATATATGCAGACCATGTATACCTCCATACAGTCAGCGTATTACAGCACAGTTACAGTACATATATGCAGACCATGTATACCTCCATACAGTCAGCATATTACAGCACAGTTACAGTACACTGTATGCAGACCATGTATACCTCCATACAGTCAGCATATTACAGCACAGTTACAGTACATATATGCAGACCATGTATACCTCCATACAGTCAGCATATTACAGCAGTTACAGTACATATATGCAGACCATGTATACCGCCATACAGTCAGCATATTACAGCACAGTTACAGTACATATATACAGACCATGTATACCTCCATACAGTCAGCATATTACAGCACAGTTACAGTACACTGTATGCAGACCATGTATACCGCCATACAGTCAGCATATTACAGCACAGTTACAGTACATATATACAGACCATGTATACCTCCATACAGTCAGCATATTACGGCACAGTTACAGTACACTATATACAGACCATGTATACCTCCATACAGTCAGCATATTACAGCACAGTTACAGTACACTGTATGCAGACCATGTATACCGCCATACAGTCAGCATATTACGGCACAGTTACAGTACACTATATACAGACCATGTATACCGCCATACAGTCAGCATATTACAGCACAGTTACAGTACATATATGCAGACCATGTATACCTCCATACAGTCAGCATATTACGGCACAGTTACAGTACACTATATGCAGACCATGTATACAGCCATACAGTCAGCATATTACAGCACAGTTACAGTACATATATGCAGACCATGTATACCTCCATACAGTCAGCATATTACAGCCAGTTACAGTACATATATGCAGACCATGTATACCTCCATACAGTCAGCATATTACGGCACGTTACAGTACATATATACAGACCATGTATACCTCCATACAGTCAGCATATACGGCACAGTTACAGTACACTATATGCCAGATCATGTAACGCCATACAGTCAGCATATTACAGCACAGTTACAGTACATATATGCAGACCATGTATACCTCCATACAGTCAGCATATTACAGGCACAGTTACAGTACACTATATGCAGGACCATGTATACCTCCATACAGTCAGCATATTACAGCACAGTTACAGTACACATATACCGACCATATGTATACCTCCATACAGTCAGCATATTACAGCAGTTACAGTACATATATGCAGACCATGTATACCTCCATACAGTCAGCATATTACGGCACAGTTACAGTACATATATGCAGACCATGTATACCTCCATACAGTCATCATATTACAGCACAGTTACAGTACATATATGCAGACCATGTATACCTCCATACAGTCAGCGTATTACAGCACAGTTACAGTACATATATGCAGACCATGTATACCTCCATACAGTCAGCATATTACGGCACAGTTACAGTACACTGTATGCAGACCATGTATACCGCCATACAGTCAGCATATTACAGCACAGTTACAGTACATATATGCAGACCATGTATACCTCCATACAGTCAGCATATTACAGCACAGTTACAGTACACTATATACAGACCATGTATACCTCCATACAGTCAGCATATTACAGCACAGTTACAGTACATATATGCAGACCATGTATACCGCCATACAGTCAGCATATTACAGCACAGTTACAGTACACTATATGCAGACCATGTATACCTCCATACAGTCAGCGTATTACGGCACAGTTACAGTACACTGTATGCAGACCATGTATACCGCCATACAGTCAGCATATTACAGCACAGTTACAGTACATATATGCAGACCATGTATACCTCCATACAGTCAGCATATTACAGCCAGTTACAGTACATATATGCAGACCATGTATACCGCCATACAGTCAGCATATTACGGCACAGTTACAGTACATATATGCAGACCATGTATACCTCCATACAGTCAGCGTATTACAGCACAGTTACAGTACATATATGCAGACCATGTATACCTCCATACAGTCAGCATATTACAGCACAGTTACAGTACACTGTATGCAGACCATGTATACCTCCATACAGTCAGCATATTACAGCACAGTTACAGTACACTATATGCAGACCATGTATACCTCCATACAGTCAGCATATTACAGCACAGTTACAGTACACTGTATGCAGACCATGTATACCTCCATACAGTCAGCATATTACAGCACAGTTTACAGTACATATATGCAGACCATGTATACCTCCATACAGTCAGCATATTACAGCACAGTTACAGTACATATATGCAGACCATGTATACCTCCATACAGTCAGCATATTACAGCACAGTTACAGTACATATATGCAAACCATGTATACCTCCATACAGTCAGCATATTACAGCACAGTTACAGTACATATATGCAAACCATGTATACCTCCATACAGCCAGCATATTACGGCACAGTTACAGTACACTATATGCAGACCATGTATACCTCCATACAGTCAGCATATTACGGCACAGTTACAGTACACTATATGCAGACCATGTATACCTCCATACAGTCAGCATATTACAGCACAGTTACAGTACACTATATGCAGACCATGTATACCTCCATACAGTCAGCATATTACGCACAGTTACAGTACATATATGCAGACCATGTATACCTCCATACAGTCAGCGATATTACAGCACAGTTACAGTACATATATGCAGACCATGTATACCTCCATACAGTCAGCATATTACAGCACAGTTACAGTACACTGTATGCAGACCATGTATACCTCCATACAGTCAGCATATTACAGCACAGTTACAGTACACTATATGCAGACCATGTATACCTCCATACAGTCAGCATATTACAGCACAGTTACAAGTACATATATGCAGACCATGTATACCTCCATACAGTCAGCATATTACAGCACAGTTACAGTACATATATGCAGACCATGTATACCTCCATACAGTCAGCATATTACAGCACAGTTACAGACATATATGCAGACCCATGTATACCTCCATACAGTCAGCATATTACGCACAGTTACAGTACCTATATGCAGACCATGTATACCTCCATACATCAGCATATTACAGGCACAGTTACAGTACACTATATGCAGAACCATGTATACCTCCATACAGTCAGCATATACAGCACAGTACAGTACACTGTATGCAGACCATGTATACCGCCATACAGTCAGCATATTACAGCACAGTTACAGTACATATATACAGACCCATGTATACCTCCATACAGTCAGCATATTACGGCACAGTTACAGTACACTATATACAGACCATGTATACCTCCATACAGTCAGCATATTACAGCACAGTTACAGTACACTGTATGCAGACCATGTATACCGCCATACAGTCAGCATATTACGGCACAGTTACAGTACACTATATACAGACCATGTATACCGCCATACAGTCAGCATATTACAGCACAGTTACAGTACACTACACTATATGCAGATCATGTATACCGCCATACAGTCAGCATATTACAGCACAGTTACAGTACACTATATGCAGACCATGTATACCTCCATACAGTCAGCATATTACGGCACAGTTACAGTACACTATATACAGACCATGTATACCTCCATACAGTCAGCATATTACAGCAGTTACAGTACACTATATGCAGACCATGTGTACCTCCATACAGTCAGCATATTACAGCAGTTACAGTACACTATATACAGACCATGTATACCTCCATACAGTCAGCATATTACGGCACAGTTACAGTACATATATGCAGACCATGTATACCTCCATACAGTCAGCATATTACAGCACAGTTACAGTACATATATGCAGACCATGTATACCTCCATACAGTCAGCATATTACAGCACAGTTACAGTACATATATGCAGACCATGTATACCTCCATACAGTCAGCATATTACGGCACAGTTACAGTACACTGTATGCAGACCATGTATACCTCCATACAGTCAGCGTATTACGGCACAGTTACAGTACATATATGCAGACCATGTATACCTCCATACAGTCAGCATATTACAGCACAGTTACAGTACATATATGCAGACCATGTATACCTCCATACAGTCAGCATATTACAGCACAGTTACAGTACACTATATGCAGACCATGTATACCTCCATACAGTCAGCATATTACAGCACAGTTACAGTACACTGTATGCAGACCATGTATACCGCCATACAGTCAGCATATTACAGCACAGTTACAGTACATATATGCAGACCATGTATACCTCCATACAGTCAGCATATTACAGCACAGTTACAGTACACTATATGCAGACCATGTATACCGCCATACAGTCAGCATATTACGGCACAGTTACAGTACACTATATGCAGACCATGTATACCTCCATACAGTCAGCATATTACAGCACAGTTACAGTACACTATATGCAGACCATGTATACCGCCATACAGTCAGCATATTACAGCACAGTTACAGTACACTATATGCAGACCATGTATACCTCCATACAGTCAGCATATTACAGCACAGTTACAGTACACTATATACAGACCATGTATACCTCCATACAGTCAGCATATTACAGCACAGTTACAGTACATATATGCAGACCATGTATACCTCCATACAGTCAGCATATTACGGCACAGTTACAGTACACTATATGCAGACCATGTATACCTCCATACAGTCAGCATATTACAGCACAGTTACAGTACACTATATGCAGACCATGTATACCTCCATACAGTCAGCATATTACGGCACAGTTACAGTACATATATGCAGACCATGTATACCTCCATACAGTCAGCATATTACGGCACAGTTACAGTACATATATACAGACCATGTATACCGCCATACAGTCAGCATATTACAGCACAGTTACAGTACATATATGCAGACCATGTATACCTCCATACAGTCAGCATATTACAGCACAGTTACAGTACACTGTATGCAGACCATGTATACCTCCATACAGTCAGCATATTACAGCACAGTTACAGTACACTATATGCAGATCATGTATACAGCCATACAGTCAGCATATTACAGCACAGTTACAGTACATATATGCAGACCATGTATACCTCCATACAGTCAGCATATTACAGCACAGTTACAGTACACTATATGCAGACCATGTATACCGCCATACAGTCAGCATATTACGGCACAGTTACAGTACACTGTATGCAGACCATGTATACCTCCATACAGTCAGCATATTACAGCACAGTTACAGTACACTATATGCAGACCATGTATACCTCCATACAGTCAGCATATTACAGCACAGTTACAGTACATATATGCAGACCATGTATACCTCCATACAGTCAGCATATTACAGCACAGTTACAGTACACTATATGCAGACCATGTATACCTCCATACAGTCAGCATATTACAGCACAGTTACAGTACATATATGCAGACCATGTATACCTCCATACAGTCAGCATATTACAGCACAGTTACAGTACACTGTATGCAGACCATGTATACCTCCATACAGTCAGCATATTACGGCACAGTTACAGTACACTGTATGCAGACCATGTATACCGCCATACAGTCAGCATATTACAGCACAGATACAGTACACTGTATGCAGACCATGTATACCTCCATACAGTCAGCATATTACAGCACAGTTACAGTACAGTACACTATATGCAGATCATGTATACCTCCATACAGTCAGCGTATTACAGCACAGTTACAGTACATATATGCAGACCATGTATACCTCCATACAGTCAGCATATTACAGCACAGTTACAGTACACTATATGCAGATCATGTATACCTCCATACAGTCAGCATATTACAGCACAGTTACAGTACATATATGCAGACCATGTATACCTCCATACAGTCAGCGTATTACGGCACAGTTACAGTACATATATGCAGACCATGTATACCTCCATACAGTCAGCATATTACAGCAGTTACAGTACATATATGCAGACCATGTATACCTCCATACAGTCAGCATATTACAGCACAGTTACAGTACATATATACAGACCATGTATACCTCCATACAGTCAGCATATTACAGCACAGTTACAGTACACTGTATGCAGACCATGTATACCTCCATACAGTCAGCATATTACAGCACAGTTACAGTACACTATATACAGACCATGTATACCTCCATACAGTCAGCATATTACAGCACAGTTACAGTACACTATATGCAGACCATGTATACCTCCATACAGTCAGCATATTACAGCACAGTTACAGTACACTATATACAGACCATGTATACCTCCATACAGTCAGCATATTACGGCACAGTTACAGTACACTATATGCAGACCATGTATACCTCCATACAGTCAGCATATTACAGCACAGTTACAGTACACTATATGCAGACCATGTATACCTCCATACAGTCAGCATATTACAGCACAGTTACAGTACACTATATGCAGATCATGTATACAGCCATACAGTCAGCATATTACAGCACAGTTACAGTACATATATGCAGACCATGTATACCTCCATACAGTCAGCATATTACAGCACAGTTACAGTACATATATGCAGACCATGTATACCTCCATACAGTCAGCATATTACAGCACAGTTACAGTACACTGTATGCAGACCATGTATACCTCCATACAGTCAGCGTATTACAGCACAGTTACAGTACACTATATGCAGACCATGTATACCTCCATACAGTCAGCATATTACAGCACAGTTACAGTACACTGTATGCAGACCATGTATACCTCCATACAGTCAGCATATTACAGCACAGTTACAGTACATATATGCAGACCATGTATACCTCCATACAGTCAGCGTATTACGGCACAGTTACAGTACATATATGCAGACCATGTATACCTCCATACAGTCAGCATATTACGGCACAGTTACAGTACACTATATGCAGACCATGTATACCTCCATACAGTCAGCATATTACAGCACAGTTACAGTACATATATGCAGACCATGTATACCTCCATACAGTCAGCATATTACAGCACAGTTACAGTACACTATATGCAGATCATGTATACCTCCATACAGTCAGCATATTACAGCACAGTTACAGTACACTGTATGCAGACCATGTATACCTCCATACAGTCAGCGTATTACGGCACAGTTACAGTACATATATACAGACCATGTATACCTCCATACAGTCAGCATATTACAGCACAGTTACAGTACATATATGCAGACCATGTATACCGCCATACAGTCAGCATATTACAGCACAGTTACAGTACATATATACAGACCATGTATACCGCCATACAGTCAGCATATTACGGCACAGTTACAGTACATATATGCAGACCATGTATACCGCCATACAGTCAGCATATTACGGCACAGTTACAGTACACTATATGCAGACCATGTATACCTCCATACAGTCAGCATATTACGGCACAGTTACAGTACACTATATGCAGACCATGTATACCTCCATACAGTCAGCATATTACAGCACAGTTACAGTACATATATGCAGACCATGTATACCTCCATACAGTCAGCATATTACGGCACAGTTACAGTACACTCAGTGACTCACAGGGGACCTCTTCTCTGATTGGCGTCTTCCTCTTTGGTTGTTTTCCCCACTTGGCCCCGGCTGTCATGATGACGTCTTCTGGTCACCGCTCATCTCCACCGGATCTGTCAGACACACATCTTAGGCTCTGTACATAACACCACCTGCCCACCTCTATACAAGCTGCCCATCCATAGTGCCCCAAATGGTTATAACGCCCCCTTCTGTAGCCCATGCAGTATTAAATCAACCTTAATTCCAGAGCGCTACTATAATAGTGTCCCAAATAGTATATCCCCCAATAGTGCCCCCTATAGTAGGTAACTCCTCCTTGTACAGCCAGATATACTATATACTCCCCCAATAGTGCCCCCTATAGTAGGTAACTCCTCCTTGTACTGCCAGATATACTATATACTCCCCCAGTAGTGCCCCCTATAGTAGGTTATCCCTCCCATATACTAGTTATAGCCCCTTACCGCCTCTTCCCAGCGTCGCTCCACTGCTGCTTGTACATCACATTGCTAATGTTAGGGGCCCTGTGGCCGTTCCTGGGCCCCCACTGCACCATTTGCCCCTGCATGTTGCCTCCTACACTCATGCGCACTTAAGACTAATTTACAGATTTTTTAGGATTAAAGTAAAAAAAAACATTGTGATTTACAAGCATCGGAGGAGGGACGCTGGGAAGAGGAGGTAAGGGGCTACCAGGAGCCATCAGCAGCTTCAATTACAGCAGTTTTCCTTTAATTCCAACTGGGCATCTTATAATATTTCCATTATACAGGATGCTGGGAAAGCTGAGTGACCCCCATTATACAGGATGCCAGGGAGGCTGAGTGACCCCATTATACAGGATCCCAGGGAAGCTGAGTGACCCCATTATACAGGATGCTAGGGAGGCTGGGTGACCCCATTATACAGGATGCCAGGGAAGCTGAGTGACCCCATTATACAGGATGCCAGGGAAGCTGAGTGACCCCATTATACAGGATGCTGGGAAAGCTGAGTGACCCCATTATACAGGATGCTGGGAAAGCTGAGTGACCCCATTATACAGGATGCCAGGGAAGCTGAGTGACCCCATTATACAGGATGCCAGGGAAGCTGAGTGACCCCCATTATACAGGATACCAGGGAAGCTGAGTGACCCCATTATACAGGATGCTAGGGAAGCTGAGTGACCCCATTATACAGGATGCCAGGGAAGCTGAGTGACCCCATTATACAGGATGCCAGGGAAGCTGAGTGACCCCATTATACAGGATCCCAGGGAAGCTGTGTGACCCCATTATACAGGATGCCAGGGAAGCTGAGTGACCCCATTATACAGGATGCCGGGAAGCTGAGTGACCCCCATTATACAGGATGCTGGGAAAGCTGAGTGACCCCATTATACAGGATGCCAGGGAAGCTGGTGACCCCATTATACAGGATGCCAGGGAGGATGAGTGACCCCATTACACAGGATGCCAGGGAAGCTGAGTGACCCCATTACACAGGATGCCAGGGAGGATGAGTGACCCCATTATACAGGAAGCTAGGGAAGCTGAGTGACCCCATTATACAGGATGCTGGGAAAGCTGTGTGACCCCAATATACAGGATGCTGGGAAAGCTGTGTGACCCCATTATACAGGATGCTGGGAAGCTGTGTGACCCCATTATACAGGATGCCAGGAAGGCTGTGTGACCCCATTATACAGGATGCCAGGGAAGCTGAGTGACCCCATTATACAGGATGCCAGGGAAGCTGAGTGACCCCATTATACAGGATGCTGGGAAAGCTGTGTGACCCCATTATACAGGATGCCAGGGAAGCTGAGTGACCCCATTATACAGGATGCCAGGGAAGCTGAGTGACCCCATTATACAGGATGCCAGGGAAGCTGAGTGACCCCCATTATACAGGATGCCAGGGAAGCTGAGTGACCCCCATTATACAGGATACCAGGGAAGCTGAGTGACCCCATTATACAGGATGCCAGGGAAGCTGAGTGACCCCATTATACAGGATGCCAGGGAGGCTGAGTGACCCCATTATACAGGATGCCAGGGAAGCTGAGTGACCCCAGTATACAGGAAGCCGGGAAAGCTGTGTGACCCCCATTATACAGGATGCCAGGGAAGCTGAGTGACCCCATTATACAGGATGCCAGGGAAGCTGAGTGACCCCATTATACAGGATGCCAGGGAAGCTGGTGACCCCATTATACAGGATGCCAGGAAAGCTGAGTGACCCCATTATACAGGATGCCAGGGAAGCTGAGTGACCCCATTATTCAGGATGCCAGGGAAGCTGAGTGACCCCATTATTCAGGATGCCAGGGAAGCTGAGTGACCCCATTATACAGGATGCCGGGAAGCTGAGTGACCCCATTATACAGGATGCCAGGGAAGCTGAGTGACCCCATTATACAGGATGCTGGGAAAGCTGAGTGACCCCACTATACAGGATGCTGGGAAAGCTGTGTGACCCCATTATACAGGATGCCAGGGAAGCTGTGTGACCCCCATTATACAGGATGTTGGGAAAGCTGTGTGACCCCCATTATACAGGATGCAGGGAAGCTGTGTGACCCCCATTATACAGGATGCCAGGGAAGCTGAGTGACCCCATTATACAGGATGCCAGGGAGGCTGAGTGACCCCATTATACAGGATGCTGGGAAAGCTGAGTGACCCCATTATACAGGATGCTGGGAAAGCTATGTGACCCCATTATACAGGATGCCGGGGAAGCTGTGTGACCCCATTATACAGGATGCCAGGGAAGCTGTGTGACCCCCAATATACAGGATGCAGGGAAGCTGTGTGACCCCCATTATACAGGATGCCAGGGAAGCTGTGTGACCCCCATTATACAGGATGCCAGGGAAGCTGAGTGACCCCATTATACAGGATGCCGGGAAGCTGAGTGACCCCATTATACAGGATGCCAGGGAAGCTGAGTGACCCCATTATACAGGATGCCAGGGAAGCTGAGTGACCCCATTATACAGGATGCCAGGGAAGCTGAGTGACCCCCATTATACAGGATGCCGGGAAGCTGGTGACCCCATTATACAGGATGCCAGGGAAGCTGTGTGACCCCATTATACAGGATGCCAGGGAAGCTGTGTGACCCCCAATATACTTACCATCCTTCCAGTTGTCCATGGCTTCTCTCCTCCTCTGGCCCTGTGTACTTTGCTGGTTAGTTAGCCTCGCGGTGGGGGCAGAGGGCGGGGCTTGTTGTGAAGGGGGCGGGGCTTACCGGGACATACCCGGGACTATTGACAACTATAGAGAGGGGACATGGCTCCCAGGCTGTGGCTCTCCTGCGGCTATAGGACGCGCCGGTGCATGACGTCACTGGCCTGTGCCTGGAGCTACTTCTCTCTCAGCACAGCTCCCAGGGGGCCCTGTGTGTATTCCCAGAGCGAGGCTGCAGACAGCACCACACCGAGGCCCAGCAGACAGCGCCACCTACTGGACAGTGAGCTTCTCCTCCTCCTGCATTAATGCACAGTGTGCAATAAGTGTGTGACAGTTTAGTGTCCGGCAGCGGCCTGAAGCAGCTTATTAAGCAGCAGGACTGCTCCGGGCCGCTGCTGGAGTCAGGGCCGCTGCCGGACACTAAACTGCCACACACTGGTAATAGTGCCAAATTACATTTTCAGCCTGGCGGCCCACAGACTGACAATCAGGGCAGCCCAGCGGGCATTTGCCAGATCGGCCAGATGTCAGTCCGGGCCTGCTGTCACCACAGCGGAGAAGAACAGTTCTCAGGGCGCAGGGTCAGAAATACAACCACCCATAGCCCCTATTACCCGTGACAGCAATGAAAAATGTGTGCAGACTATCACACCACCAAGCCCGACTCCTCCGTGATCTACATGCTGACCAGAGCTTTATGGGTGGTCAGGCATGAGAAGGAAGCATTGATTTACCTTTGAGGAACAGCTTGGACCATCTTTGGCAGGCAGACTGCAGCTTGCAGGTACACAGCCCAGGACCTCACAGACTCCCTGGCTCCTATGTTCCATCCTGATCAAGCTGTTACTAGAGACAGATTTCCCCTGCCGACAGGAAGTGGACAGCAGAGAAAAGAAACACCAACTGGCCAAGCCTTGAGAGCTGCTCTTCTGGGTCTAATAAAGTGATTTACAGATAGATCAGAAATCATACTGGTGAAATTGTCTGAAATAAGCGACCATTTAACTTAAGGATGGGAAAGTGTGTGTGTGGCCCCAGTCATTTTATCTGATACACAGTAACTGACCCTCACATCATACAGCAGATGAAGGCACTTGTAGGGCAGCCCCCCCCCCGCAGGGAGCAGACTCATGGGGCGCAGCGCTCACTATACAGGAAAGGAATGATAAGAGGCAGTCCTGTCATCTGTCCACCATTAGTCTTCTTCATCCTCGTTCTCCTCTAGAGTCATCCTGCGGTCCACTGCCCGATCCCCCGACACCCGCTGTATGGAGACAATCCCACTCAGCAGAGCGTAGCTGATCATGGCCAGCAGACCCACCGCCACAGACAGGATCTGGTTGCGCCTTTTGTTGGGCTCCTCCTCACAATCTGGAGACTCGGCCGTCGGGCTCTTTGGGGAGATGCGAGGGAAGGTCTCTGCAGGGACACAAGCACAAGGTTATCAGGGGCCCCTGGGCACGGGAGCGGCTCAGGGCCAAAGCAGCTCATAGTCACCTCCATCCCGAGTGAAGTAAATGCTGACGATGGAGTCACAATACTGGCACAGGTTAGGGAGGGATTTCAGGTGTTGCTGCAGTCGCCCACTGGGCAGTTTTATGTAGAGGATAAGGGCCAAATGACTAAAAATGTGGGCGTCAAGAGAGGCCGGCCTGCAAGGAGACAGGAGTCAGGTCATCAGACAAGAGAACCCACCCTAGAGTGGCCTGAGGGGGTCATCCCACACCACAGGACCACTTACGAGTCTCCAAAGAAGAATCTGTGCGCTCCTAGTCGCTGTGAGAGGAGGGTCAGACACTCCTGGGCGTCCATGTACAGCTGTGGGGGAGAGAGTCTGGATTACTGCTCTGGAGCCATACCCATCCACTGCCCTGATCCCACAAAAACTACACACCGCCATAACACAGCTATCCTCAGCCCCAATCACACCACAACCATCCACCTCCCTGGCTCTACCACAACCATCCACCGCCCCAACCCTACCACAATCATCCACTGCCCCGACCCCACCCCACCACAACCATCCACCGCCCTGACCCCACCACAAGCATCCACTGCCCCCACCCCACCACAACCATCCACCGCCCCAACCCTACCACAACCATCCACCTCCCTAGCTCTACCACAACCATCCACCGCCCTGACCCCACCACAATCATCCACTGCCCCGACCCCACCCCACCACAACCATCCACCGCCCTGACCCCACCACAATCATCCACTGCCCCGACCCCACCACAACCATCCACCTCCCTAGCTCTACCACCATCATCCACTGCCCCGACCCCACCCCACCACAACCATCCACCGCCCTGACCCCACCACAACCATCCACCGCCCTGACCCCACCACAATCATCCACCGCCCTGACCCCACCACAACCATCCACCGCCCTGACCCCACCACAATCATCCACAGCCCCGACCACACCCCACCACAACCATCCACCGCCCTGACCCCACCACAATCATCCACTGCCCCGACCCCACCACAACCATCCACCTCCCTAGCTCTACCACCATCATCCACTGCCCCGACCCCACCCCACCACAACCATCCACCGCCCTGACCCCACCACAACCATCCACCGCCCTGACCCCACCACAATCATCCACCGCCCTGACCCCACCACAATCATCCACCGCCCCCACCCCACCACAACCATCCACCGCCCTGACCCCACCACAATCATCCACAGCCCCGACCACACCCCACCACAACCATCCACCGCCCTGACCCCACCACAATCATCCACTGCCCCCACCCCACCATAACCATCCACCGCCCCAACCCTACCACAACCATCCACCTCCCTAGCTCTACCACAACCATCCACCGCCCTGACCCCACCACAATCATCCACTGCCCCGACCCCACCCCACCACAACCATCCACTGCCCCGACCCCACCACAACCATCCACCTCCCTAGCTCTACCACAACCATCCACCTCCCTAGCTCTACCACAACCATCCACCGCCCCAACCCTACCACAATCATCCACTGCCCCGACCCCACCACAATCATCCACTGCCCCGACCCCACCACAACCATCCACCGCACCCACCCCACCACAACCATCCACCGCACCCACCCCACCACAACCATCCACCGCCCTGACCCCACCACAATCATCCACTGCCCCGACCCCACCTCACCACAACCATCCACCACCCCAACCACAACCATCAACCACCCCAACCCTGCCATGACTACCACAATCATCCACTGCCCCCACCCCACCACAACCATCCACCGCCCTGACCCCACCACAATCATCCACAGCCCCGACCACACCCCACCACAACCATCCACCGCCCTGACCCCACCACAATCATCCACTGCCCCGACCCCACCCCACCACAACCATCCACCGCCCTGACCCCACCACAATCATCCACTGCCCCCACCCCACCACAACCATCCACCGCCCCGACCCCACCACAACCATCCACCGCCCCCAACCACAACCATCCACCACCCCAACCCTGCCATGACTACCACAATCATCCACTGCCCCCACCCCACCACAACCATCCACCGCCCTGACCCCACCACAATCATCCACAGCCCCGACCCCACCCCACCACAACCATCCACCGCCCTGACCCCACCACAATCATCCACTGCCCCGACCCCACCCCACCACAACCATCCACCGCCCTGACCCCACCACAATCATCCACTGCCCCCACCCCCACCACAACCATCCACCGCCCCGACCCCACCACAACCATCCACCACCCCAACCACAACCATCCACCGCCCCAACCCTGCCATGACTACCACAATCATCTACTGCCCCCACCCCAGCACAACCATCCACCGCCCCGACTCCACCACAATCATCCACTTCCCCCACCCCACCACAACCATCCACCTCCCTGGCTCTACCACAACCATCCACCGCCCCAACCCTACCACAATCATCCACCGCCCCGACCCCACCACGACCATCCACCGCCTCGACCCCACCACAATCATCCACTGCCCCCACCCCACCATCCACCTCCCTGACTGTACCACAACCATCCACCTCCCTGGCTCTACCACAACCATCCACCGCCCCAACCCTACCACAATCATCCACTGCCCCGACCCCACCCACCACAACCATCCACCGCCCTGACCCCACCACAATCATCCACTGCCCCGACCCCACCACAACCATCCACCGCCCTGACCCCACCACAATCATCCACTGCCCCCACCCCACCACAACCATCCACCACCCCCACCACAACCATCCACCGCCCCGACCTCACCACAACCATCCACCGCCCCGACCCCACCCCAACCACAACCATCCACCGCCCCAACCCTGCCATGACTACCACAATCATCCACTGCTCCCACCCCACCACAATCATCCACTGCCCCCACCCCACCACAACCATCCACCTCCCTGGCTCTACCACAACCATCCACCGCCCCAACCCTACCACAATCATCCACCGCCCCGACCCCACCCCACCACAACCATCCACCGCCCTGACCCCACCACAATCATCCACTGCCCCCACCCCACCATAACCATCCACCGCCCCGACCCCACCTCACCACAACCATCCACCACCCCAACCACAACCATCCACCGCCCCAACCCTGCCATGACTACCACAATCATCCACTGCCCCCACCCCACCACAATCATCCACTGCCCCCACCCCAGCACAACCATCCACCGCCCCAACTCCACCACAATCATCCACTGCCCCCACCCCACCACAACCACCCACCTCCCTGGCTCTACCACAACCATCCACCGCCCCAACCCTACCACAATCATCCACCGCCCCGACCCCACCCCACCACAACCATCCACCGCCTCGACCCCACCACAATCATCCACTGCCCCCACCCCACCACAACCATCCACCTCCCTGACTGTACCACAACCATCCACCGCCCTGACCCCACCACAATCATCTACTGCCCCCACCACAACCATCCACCGCCCCCACCCCACCACAACCATCCACCGCCCCGACCCCACCTCACCACAACCATCCACCACCCCAACCACAACTACCACAACCATCCACCACCCCAACCCCGCTATGACCTCCACAACCATCCACCGCCCCAACCCCACCACAACCATCCACCGCCCCGACTCCACCTCACCCATCCACCACCCCAACTCTGCCACAACCATCCACCACCCCAACCCTGCCACAACCATCCACCGCCCCAACCCCGCCATGACTACCACAATCATCCAACACCCCGACCCCACCACAACCATCCACCGCCCCCACCACAACCATCCACCGCCCCAACCACAACTACCACAACCATTCACCACCCCATCCCCACCACAACCATCCACGACCCCACAAGTACCACAATCATCTACCACCCTGACCCCACCACAACTAACACTATCATCTATCGCTCTGACCCCACCCTAACCATCCACCGCCCCAACCATCCACCGCCCTGACCCCGCCACGACTACCACAATCATCCACCGCCCTGACCCGGCCACAACTACCACAACCATCCACCGCCCCAACCCTGCCACAACTACCCCAATCATCCACCGCCCAGACCCCACCCTAACCATCCACTGCCCGACCACGCCACAACTACCACAACCATCCACCGCCCGACCCTGCCACAACTACCACAACTACCCACCACCCTGACCCCACCCCCAACCCAACCATTCACCAACCTGACTCCAACTTCTTCAGGGCCCCTGTCCTCCACGGCCTTTTCTTCAGGATCATCATCTTCCAGGGCCCCTATTGTCCTCCTGCCCACCTCTAACCTGGTTTTCTGTACCCCCACCCACCTCTATTCCACTACCCCCTTACTTCTGTAGGGACTTGACCTCCCACCACAGAGCTCCCCACCTGCTTCTCCAACACCTCATCGTCCTCCCGCCAGCTCTCCCCCCGAATGAGCTGCAGACGCTCCAAGTGCCTCTTGTGCATCTGGTTTGGGATAAAGAAGTTGAGTGGGAAAGGAATGGTCTCGGCGTACCACTTGCGGGTATGGTCCACGTAGTTCTTGGCATCTACCCAGAAGGTGTGAATCTGATGGAGAAGATGAAACATCCCTTGTTCAATAACATGACGCTATGGTGTAATGCTAAAGGGGTCTGTGGGACTCACCAGGGCGGGCAGCAGCTTCTCCTCCAGCAGAGAGATGAAGGCCATGGTGTCCGCTCCTTGCTTGGCAGACAGGTCATAATCTGCGTTATATTTCTGGAGACACAACAAACAGGTAACATGTAGAGGGGTCTGATGCCACACATCCAGGGCAGGAGGACCCCTCTCTGTGTTGCCACTCACCTGCTTCTTGAGATGGGTGATAATGTTATTGGTGTGGAAGACAACCCCTTCATCTGGAGTCCTCAGGGCAGGGAGCTGACCTGGAATTACAAGCACGTCAGAGTCAGCGGGCACACGGGGGGCCATGTGTTACATAGGTGTGTGATGGCGACATGTACCTGAGGGGCTCCGCCAGGGGTTCGACAGCTTATGCACTTTCAGTGGAGCTCCCGAAAACTTGGCATAGGTCTAGGGAAAAAAAAAAAAGTTATAGGGGAGCAAAGACAATGAACGGGGTCCCCCGGCAGCCTCCTGCAGGGGCTGATAACACAGGGCTCCACCAGAAGCCTTTACTGCCAGCTCAGCGGCCCAGTCTGGAGGGGAAATTTCCTGCCCCCGTGGTAACACCGTCTTATAAAAAGGTCACCCCTATCGTCTGGTGCCAAGGTGGGAATGTACACCAGAGCCCACGGCCTCGACAGTCAGCGCACACGTGCCATAATTACAGGGTTAACACCGAGGTTCCTGCCAGTTTCTACCACAGTGAAACATTGGGGAGTGGGCACCTCAAAAATCACAAAGGACTCTACCCTTCAGGATACTGGGAAAGCTGGGTGAGAGGGGCCCTCAGCAAGGGGGATCATTCCACCCTCCGCAGCCACCCTGTTAACCCCTCGCTCCCCAGGGGAAGGTGACCCCCGGCTCCAGAGGCTGAGGAAGCCGAGGAGAGGAATTCCTGGCTGACCGCGCTCTAATAGTCCCAGCCGGCAGCAGACTTTCCACTCTGGAAAATACGGGCAGATCCGGCAGCGTTTCCACACAGGCTCAGTCTCTGCAAACATCCCACAGCCGCGGCGGACAACGGCCACATTCTACCCGCAGGAGACAGAGGAGACGAGCGCTGCCTGTCCATCACTGCACAACCACGCCATTCATCTAGAGCGAGCCTCCCTGAGCAAACACATCCATCTGCCTGTAATACACAGATCATATACCTGTAATATACATATCATACACACATCCATCTGCCTGTAATATACAGATAATACACCCATCCATCTGCCTGTAATATACAGATAATACACCCATCCATCTGCCTGTAATACACAGATCATATACCTGTAATATACATATCATACACCCATCCATCTGCCTGTAATATACAGATAATACACCCATCCATCTGCCTGTAATATACAGATCATATACCTGTAATATACATATCATACACCCATCCATCCGCCTGTAATATACATATCATACACCCATCCATCTGCCTGTAATATACAGATCATATACCTGTAATATACATATCATACACCCATCCATCCGCCTGTAATACACAGATCATATACCTGTAATATACATATCATACACCTATCCATCTGCCTGTAATACACAGATCATATACCTGTAATATACATATCATACACACATCCATCTGCCTGTAATATACAGATAATACACCCATCCATCTGCCTGTAATATACAGATAATACACCCATCCATCTGCCTGTAATACACAGATCATATACCTGTAATATACATATCATACACCCATCCATCTGCCTGTAATATACAGATAATACACCCATCCATCTGCCTGTAATATACAGATCATATACCTGTAATATACATATCATACACCCATCCATCTGCCTGTAATACAGATAATACACCCATCCATCCGCCTGTAATACACAGATCATATACCTGTAATATACATATCATACACCCATCCATCTGCCTGTAATACAGATAATACACCCATCCATCCGCCTGTAATACACAGATCATATACCTGTAATATACATATCATATACCCATCCATCTGCCTGTAATAAAGATAATACACCCATCCATCTGCCTGTAATACACAGATCATATACCTGTAATATACATATCATACACCTATCCATCTGCCTGTAATATACAGATAATACACCCATCCATCTGCCTGTAATATACAGATCATATACCTGTAATATACATATCATACACCCATCCATCTGCCTGTAATATACAGATCATATACCTGTAATATACATATCATACACCCATCCATCCGCCTGTAATATACAGATCATATACCTGTAATATACATATCATACACCCATCCATCCGCCTGTAATATACATATCATACACCCATCCATCTGCCTGTAATACACAGATCATATACATGTAATATACATATCATACACCCATCCATCTGCCTGTAATATACAGATCATATACCTGTAATATACATATCATACACCCATCCATCTGCCTGTAATATACAGATCATATACCTGTAATATACATATCATACACCCATCCATCCGCCTGTAATATACATATCATACACCCATCCATCTGCCTGTAATACACAGATCATATACCTGTAATATACATATCATACACCCATCCATCCGCCTGTAATATACAGATCATATACCTGTAATATACATATCATACACCCATCCATCTGCCTGTAATATACATATCATACACCCATCCATCTGCCTGTAATACAGATAATACACCCATCCATCTGTAATACACAGATCATATACCTGTAATATACATATCATACACCCATCTATCTGCCTGTAATACACAGATCATATACCTGTAATATACATATCATACACCCATCCATCTGCCTGTAATACACAGATAATACACCCATCCATCTACCTGTAATACACAGATCATATACCTGTAATATACATATCATACACCCATCCATCTGTCCATCTGCCTGTAATACACAGATAATACACCCATCCATCTACCTGTAATACACAGATCATACACCTGTAATATACATATCATACACCCATCCATCCGCCTGTAATATACATATCATACACCCATCCATCCGCCTGTAATATACAGATCATATACCTGTAATATACATATCATACACCCATCCATCTGCCTGTAATATACATATCATACACCCATCCATCTGCCTGTAATATACAGATCATATACCTGTAATATACATATCATACACCCATCCATCTGCCTGTAATATACATATCATACACCCATCCATCTGCCTGTAATACACAGATCATATACCTGTAATATACATATCATACACCCATCCATCTGCCTGTAATATACATATCATACACCCATCCATCTGCCTGTAATACACAGATCATATACCTGTAATATACATATCATACACCCATCCATCCGCCTGTAATATACATATCATACACCCATCCATCTGCCTGTAATATACAGATCATATACCTGTAATATACATATCATACACCCATCCATCCGCCTGTAAAATACAGATCATATACCTGTAATATACATATCATACACCCATCCATCTGCCTGTAATATACAGATCATATACCTGTAATATACATATCATACACCCATCCATCCGCCTGTAAAATACAGATCATATACCTGTAATATACATATCATACACCCATCCATCCGCCTGTAAAATACAGATCATATACCTGTAATATACATATCATACACCCATCCATCTGCCTGTAATATACAGATCATATACCTGTAATATACATATCATACACCCATCCATCTGCCTGTAATATACAGATCATATACCTGTAATATACATATCATACACCCATCCATCTGCCTGTAATATACATATCATACACCCATCCATCTGCCTGTAATACACAGATCATATACCTGTAATATACATATCATACACCCATCCATCTGCCTGTAATATACATATCATACACCCATCCATCCGCCTGTAATACACAGATCATATACCTGTAATATACATATCATACACCCATCCATCTGCCTGTAATACACAGATCATATACCTGTAATATACATATCATACACCCATCCATCAGCCTGTAATACAGATAATACACCCATCCATCTGCCTGTAATACAGATAATACACCCATCCATCCGCCTGTAATACACAGATCATATACCTGTAATATACATATCATACACCCATCCATCTGCCTGTAATATACAGATAATACACCCATCCATCTGCCTGTAATACACAGATCATATACCTGTAATATACATATCATACACCCATCCATCTGCCTGTAATACACAGATCATATACCTGTAATATGCATATCATACACTGATCCATTCGCCTGTAATATACAGATCATATACCTGTAATATACATATCATACACCCATCCATCTGCCTGTAATATACATATCATACACCCATCCATCTGCCTGTAATACAGATAATACACCTATCCATCCGCCTGTAATACACAGATCATATACCTGTAATATACATATCATACACTGAGCCATTCACCAGTAATATACAGATCATATACCCATCAATGCGCCTGTAATACATATAATACAACCATCCATCCGCATGTAATATACATCAACACCCATCCATCCACCTGTAATATACAAATAATATACCCATCCATCTGCCTGTAATATACAGATAATACACCCATCCAAACGTGTGTCTCTCTCTCTCTCATGTCTCTCTCTCTCCCCTGTCCTCCCTCCCTCCCTCTCTCCCCTGTCCTCCCTCCCTCTCTCTCCTGTCCTCCCTCCCTCTCTCTCCTGTCCTCCCTCCCTCTCCTGTCCTCCCTCCCTCCCTCTCTCCCCTGTCCTCCCTCCCTCTCTCCCCTGTCCTCCCTCCCTCTCTCTCTCCTGTCCTCCCTCCCTCTCTCTCCTGTCCTCCCTCCCTCTCTCTCCTGTCCTCCCTCTCTCTCTCCTGTCCTCCCTCCCTCTCTCTCCTGTCCTCCCTCCCTCTCTCTCCTGTCCTCCCTACCCATCTCCCTCTCTCCTGTCCTCCCTCCCCATCTCCCTCTCTCCTCATGTCCTCCCTCCCGTTCTCTTCATGTCCCTCTCTCCCCGTCTCCTCTTACCAGCACAGTCAGACAGTCCAGGTCCACACTAGGCAGCCCCCAGTCTCCTTTCCAGCAGTACAGCTCCATGGGCGCCGCCATCTTGTTATACTGTGGCCCCGCCCACACCCACGTGACCGCCCCATGCTCTGGGGCTTTAGGTAGTTGTGTAGATGGGGGGGGGGGTCTGTCATGGCGACCAATGAAGTGTCCCCTTTCACATTCCAGTGGCAGGTTATTTAGTGAATGCCGCGAGATGATTGGTTGATGTGGTCTCCATGACAACAGCTGTGTGCCCCCTCTCCCGTCGTGTAGCCACCGCAGCGAGGTATCACACGAAAGGATTAGATACCATACCATATACCGATAAGATAAGCTGTAGGGCTCAACACAGTATCACAGGTGACAGGCTTACATACAGATGGTAGCACACATGTTGAGCTTAGATACACAGCTCAGCGGCCAGTACCACACATGTTGAGCTTAGATACCCCGCAGCAGCCAGTACCACACATGACAGGCTTACATACAGATGGTAGCACACATGGCGAGCTTAGATACACAGCTCAGCGGCCAGTACCACACATAACAGGCTTACATACAGATGGTACCACACATGACGAGCTTAGATACAAAGCTCAGCAGCCAGTACCACACATGGCGAGCTTAGATATAAAGCTCAGCAGCCAGTACCACACATTACAGGCTTAGATACACAGCTCAGCAGCTAGAACCACACATGACAGGCTTACATACAGATGGTACCACACATGGCGAGCTTAGATACACAGCTCAGCAGCCAGTACCACACATGACAGGATTACATACAGATGGTACCACACATGGCGAGCTTAGATACACAGCTGAGCAGCCAGTACCACACTTGACAGGCTTACATACAGATGGTACCACACATGGCGAGCTTAGATACACAGCTCAGCGGCCAGTACCACACATGTTGAGCTTAGATACACAGCTCAGCAGCCAGTACCACACATGACAGGCTTACATAAAGATGGTACCACACATGGCGAGCTTAGATACAAAGCTTAGCAGCCAGTACCACACATGGTGAGCTTAGATACACAGCTCAGCAGCCAGTACCACACATGGCAAACTTAGATACACAGCTCAGCAGCCAGTACCACACATGACAGGCTTAGATGCACAGCAGCCAGTACCACACATGGCAAACTTAGATACACAGCTCAGCAGCCAGTACCACACATGACAGGCTTACATATAGATGGTACCACACATGGCGAGCTTAGATACAAAGCTCAACAGCCAGTATCACACATGGCGACCTTAGATACACAGCAGCCAGTACCACACATGGCAGGCTTACATACAGATGGTACCACACATGACAGGCTTAGATACACAGCAGCCAGTACCACACATTACAGGCTTACATACAGATGGTACCACACATGACAGGCTTAGATACACAGCAGCCAGTATCACACATGACAGGCTTAGATACAGATGGTACCACACATGGCGAGCTTAGATACACAGCTTAGCAGCCAGTACCACACATGACAGGCTTACATATAGATGGTACCACACATGGCGAGCTTAGATACAAAGCTCAACAGCCAGTATCACACATGGCGACCTTAGATACACAGCAGCCAGTACCACACATGGCAGGCTTACATACAGATGGTACCACACATGACAGGCTTAGATACACAGCAGCCAGTACCACACATTACAGGCTTACATACAGATGGTACCACACATGACAGGCTTAGATACACAGCAGCCAGTATCACACATGACAGGCTTAGATACAGATGGTACCACACATGGCGAGCTTAGATACACAGCTTAGCAGCCAGTACCACACATGACAGGCTTACATACAGATGGTACCACACATGGCGAGCTTAGATACACAGCTCAGCAGCCAGTACCACACATGACAGGCTTACATACAGATGGTACCACACATGGCGAGCTTAGATACACAGCTCAGCAGCCAGTACCACACATGGCAAACTTAGATACACAGCTAAGCCGCCAGTACCACACATGACAGGCTTACATACAGATGGTATCACACATGACAGGCTTAGATACACAGCAGCCAGTACCACACATGGCAAGCTTAGGTACACAGCAGCTAGTATCACACATGACAGGCTTACATACAGATGGTACCACACATGACAGGCTTAGATACACATCTCAGCAGCCAGTACCACACATGACAGGCTTAGATACACAGCAGCCAGTCCCACACATGACAGGCTTAGATACACAGCTCAGCAGCCAGTACCACACATGACAGGCTTACATACAGATGGTACCACACATGACAGGCTTAGATACACAGCAGCCAGTCCCACACATGACAGGCTTAGATACACAGCTCAGCAGGCAGTACCACACATGACAGGCTTAGATACACAGCTCAGCAGCCAGTACCACACATGACAGACTTAGTTACACAGCAGCCAGTACCACACATGGCAGGCTTAGATACACAGCAGCCAGTACCACACATGACAGGCTTACATACAGATGGTACCACACATGACAGGCTTAGATACACAGCAGCCAGTACCACACATGACAGGCTTACATACAGATGGTACCACACATGACAGGCTTAGATACACAGCAGCCAGTACCACACATGACAGGCTTAGATACACAGCTCAGCAGCCAGTACCACACATGACAAGCTTAGATACACAGCAGCCAGTACCACACATGACAGGCTTACATACAGATGGTAGCACACATGTTGAGCTTAGATACACAGCTCAGCGGCCAGTACCACACATGACAGGCTTACATACAGATGGTAGCACACATGTTGAGCTTAGATACACAGCTCAGCGGCCAGTACCACACATGTTGAGCTTAGATACCCCGCAGCAGCCAGTACCACACATGACAGGCTTACATACAGATGGTACCACACATGGCGAGCTTAGATACACAGCTCAGCGGCCAGTACCACACATAACAGGCTTACATACAGATGGTACCACACATGACGAGCTTAGATACAAAGCTCAGCAGCCAGTACCACACATGGCGAGCTTAGATATAAAGCTTAGCAGCCAGTACCACACATGACAGGCTTAGATACACAGCTCAGCAGCCAGTACCACACATGACAGGCTTAGATACACAGCTCAGCAGCTAGAACCACACATGACAGGCTTACATACAGATGGTACCACACATGGCGAGCTTAGATACACAGCTCAGCAGCCAGTACCACACATGACAGGCTTACATACAGATGGTACCACACATGGCGAGCTTAGATACACAGCTCAGCGGCCAGTACCACACATGTTGAGCTTAGATACACAGCTCAGCAGCCAGTACCACACATGACAGGCTTACATAAAGATGGTACCACACATGGCGAGCTTAGATACAAAGCTCAGCAGCCAGTACCACACATGGCGAGCTTAGATACAGAGCTAAGCCACCAGTACCACACATGACAGGCTTACATATAGATGGTACCACACATGGCGAGCTTAGATACAAAGCTCAACAGCCAGTATCACACATGGCGAGCTTAGATACACAGCAGCCAGTACCACACATGGCAGGCTTACATACAGATGGTACCACACATGACAGGCTTAGATACACAGCAGCCAGTACCACACATTACAGGCTTACATACAGATGGTACCACACATGACAGGCTTAGATACACAGCAGCCAGTATCACACATGACAGGCTTAGATACAGATGGTACCACACATGGCGAGCTTAGATACACAGCTCAGCAGCCAGTACCACACATGACAGGCTTACATACAGATGGTACCACACATGGCGAGCTTAGATACACAGCTCAGCAGCCAGTACCACACATGACAGGCTTACATACAGATGGTACCACACATGGCGAGCTTAGATACACAGCTCAGCAGCCAGTACCACACATGGCAAACTTAGATACACAGCTAAGCCGCCAGTACCACACATGACAGGCTTACATACAGATGGTATCACACATGACAGGCTTAGATACACAGCAGCCAGTACCACACATGGCAAGCTTACATACAGATGGTACCACACATGACAGGCTTAGGTACACAGCAGCTAGTATCACACATGACAGGCTTACATACAGATGGTACCACAGATGACAGGCTTAGATACACAACTCAGCAGCCAGTACCACACATGACAGGCTTAGATACACAGCAGCCAGTCCCACACATGACAGGCTTAGATACACAGCTCAGCAGCCAGTACCACACATGACAGGCTTACATACAGATGGTACCACACATGACAGGCTTAGATACACAGCAGCCAGTCCCACACATGACAGGCTTAGATACACAGCTCAGCAGCCAGTACCACACATGACAGGCTTAGATACACAGCTCAGCAGCCAGTACCACACATGACAGACTTAGTTACACAGCAGCCAGTACCACACATGACAGGCTTAGATACACAGCAGCCAGTACCACACATGACAGGCTTACATACAGATGGTACCACACATGACAGGCTTAGATACACAGCAGCCAGTACCACACATGACAGGCTTAGATACACAGCTCAGCAGCCAGTACCACACATGACAAGCTTAGATACACAGCAGCCAGTACCACACATGACAGGCTTACATACAGGTGGTACCACACATGACAGGCTTAGATACACAACAGCCAGTATCACACATGACAGGCTTAGATACACAGCAGCCAGTACAACACATGACAGGCTTAGATACACAGCTCAGCAGCCAGTACCACACATGACAGGCTTAGATACACAGCAGCCAGTACCACACATGACAGGCTTAGATACACAGCAGCCAGTACCACACATGACAGGCTTAAATACAGATGGTACCACACATGACAGGCTTAGATACATAGCAGCCAGTACCACACATGTTGAGCTTAGATACACAGCTCAGCAGCCAGTACCACACATGACAGGCTTACATACAGATGGTACCACACATGACAGGCTTAGATACAAAGCAGAGCAGTCAGTACCACACATGGCAAGCTTAGATACACAGCTCAGCAGTCAGTACCACACATGGCAAGCTTAGATACACAGCAGCCAGTATCACACATGACAGGCTTACGTACAGATGGTACCACACATGACAGGCTTAGATACACAGCTCAGCAGCCAGTACCACACATGGCGAACTTAGATACACAGCTCAGCAGCCAGTACCACACATGACAGGCTCACATACAGATGGTACCACACATGACAGGCTTAGATACACAGCAACCAGTATCACACATGACAGGCTTAGATACACAGCGGCCAGTACCACACATGACAGGCTTAGATACACAGCAGCTAATATCACACATGACAGGCTTACATACAGATGGTACCACACATGACAGGCTTAGATACACAGCTCAGCAGCCAGTACCACACATGACAGGCTTACCTACAGATGGTACCACACATGGCGAGCTTAGATACACAGCTCAGCGGCCAGTACCACACATGACAGGCTTAGATACATGGCAGCCAGTACCACACATGACAGGTTTACCTACAGATGGTACCACACATGACAGGCTTACATACAGATGGTACCACACATGACAGGCTTAGATACACAGCTCAGCAGCCAGTACCACACATGGCGAACTTAGATACACAGCTCAGCAGCCAGTACCACACATGACAGGCTCACATACAGATGGTACCACACATGACAGGCTTAGATACACAGCAACCAGTATCACACATGACAGGCTTAGATACACAGCGGCCAGTACCACACATGACAGGCTTAGATACACAGCAGCTAATATCACACATGACAGGCTTACATACAGATGGTACCACACATGACAGGCTTAGATACACAGCTCAGCAGCCAGTACCACACATGACAGGCTTACCTACAGATGGTACCACACATGGCGAGCTTAGATACACAGCTCAGCGGCCAGTACCACACATGACAGGCTTAGATACATGGCAGCCAGTACCACACATGACAGGTTTACCTACAGATGGTACCACACATGACAGGCTTACATACAGATGGTACCACACATGACAGGCTTAGATACACAGCTCAGCAGCCAGTACCACACATGACAGGCTTACATAAAGATGGTACCACACATGACAGGCTTAGATACACAGCAGCCAGTACCACACATGACAGGCTTAGATACACAGCAGCCAGTACCACACATGACATGCTTAGATACACAGCTCAGCAGCCAGTACCACACATGACAGGCTTACATACAGATGGTACCACACATGACAGGCTTAGATACACAGCTCAGCAGCCAGTACCACACATGACAGACTTAGATACACAGCAGCCAGTACCACACATGACAGGCTTAGATACACAGCTCAGCAGCCAGTACCACACATGACAGGCTTAGATACACAGCAGCCAGTACCACAAATGTTGAGCTTAGATACACAGCTCAGCAGCCAGTACCACACATGACAGGCTTACATACAGATGGTACCACACATGACAGGCTTAGATACACAGCAGAGCAGTCAGTACCACACATGGCAAGCTTAGATACGCAGCAGCCAGTATCACACATGACAGGCTTACATACAGATGGTACCACACATGACAGGCTTAGATACACAGCTCAGCAGCCAGTACCACACATGACAGGCTAAGATACACAGCTCAGCAGCCAGTACCACACATGACAAGCTTAGATACACAGTTCAGCGGCCAGTACCACACATGGCGAGCTTAGATACACAGCTCAGCGGCCAGTACCACACATGGCTAGCTTAGATACACAGCTCAGCAGCCAGTACCACACATGACAGGCTTAGATACACAGCTCAGCAGCCAGTACCACACATGACAGGCTTACATACAGATGGTACCACACATGACAGGCTTAGATACACAGCAGCCAGTACCACACATGACAGGCTTAGATACACAGCTCAGCAGCCAGTACCACACATGACAAGCTTAGAAACACAGCAGCCAGTACCACACATGACAGGCTTAGATACACAGCAGCCAGTACTACACATGACAGGCTTAGATACACAGCTCAGCAGCCAGTACCACACATGACAGGCTTAGATACACAGCTCAGCAGACAGTACCACACATGACAGGCTTAGATACACAGCAGCCAGTACTACACATGACAGGCTTAGATACACAGCTCAGCAGACAGTACCACACATGACAGGCTTAGATACACAGCAGCCAGTACCACACATGACAGGCTTAGATACACAGCTCAGCAGCCAGTACCACACATGACAGGCTTAGATACACAGCTCAGCAGACAGTACCACACATGACAGGCTTAGATACACAGCAGCCAGTACTACACATGACAGGCTTAGATACACAGCTCAGCAGACAGTACCACACATGACAGGCTTAGATACACAGCAGCCAGTACCACACATGACAGGCTTAGATACACAGCTCAGCAGCCAGTACCACACATGACAGGCTTAGATACACAGCAGCCAGTACCACACATGTTGAGCTTAGATACACAGCTCAGCAGCCAGTACCACACATGACAGGCTTACATACAGATGGTACCACACATGACAGGCTTAGATACAAAGCAGAGCAGTCAGTACCACACATGGCAAGCTTAGATACACAGCAGCCAGTACCACACATGACAGGCTTACATACAGATGGTACCACACATGACAGGCTTAGATACAAAGCAGAGCAGTCAGTACCACACATGGCAAGCTTAGATACACAGCAGCCAGTATCACACATGACAGGCTTACGTACAGATGGTACCACACATGACAGGCTTAGATACACAGCTCAGCAGCCAGTACCACACATGACAGGCTAAGATACACAGCAGCCAGTACCACACATGACAGGCTTACATACAGATGGTACCACACATGACAGGCTTAGATACACAGCAGCCAGTACCACACATGACAGGCTTAGATACACAGCTCAGCAGCCAGTACCACACATGACAAGCTTAGATACACAGTTCAGTGGCCAGTACCACACATGGCGGGCTTAGATACACAGCTCAGAAGCCAGTACCACACATGGCTAGCTTAGATACACAGGTCAGCAGCCAGTACCAAATATGAAAGGGTCAGATACATTATGGCAGGAAATGGTATCACACATGACACACCTAGATACACAGCTCAGCAGACAGTACCACACATGACAGGCTTAGATACACAGCAGCCAGTACCACACATGACAGGCTTAGATACACAGCTCAGCAGCCAGTACCACACATGACAGGCTTAGATACACAGCAGCCAGTACCACACATGTTGAGCTTCGATACACAGCTCAGCAGCCAGTACCACACATGACAGGCTTAGATACAAAGCAGAGCAGTCAGTACCACACATGGCAAGCTTAGATACACAGCAGCCAGTACCACACATGACAGGGTTACATACAGATGGTACCACACATGACAGGCTTAGATACAAAGCAGAGCAGTCAGTACTACACATGGCAAGCTTAGATACACAGCAGCCAGTATCACACATGACAGGCTTACGTACAGATGGTACCACACATGACAGGCTTAGATACACAGCTCAGCAGCCAGTACCACACATGACAGGCTAAGATACACAGCAGCCAGTACCACACATGACAGGCTTACATACAGATGGTACCACACATGACAGGCTTAGATACACAGCAGCTAGTACCACACATGACAGGCTTAGATACACAGCTCAGCAGCCAGTACCACACATGACAAGCTTAGATACACAGTTCAGTGGCCAGTACCACACATGGCGAGCTTAGATACACAGCTCAGCAGCCAGTACCAAATATGAAAGGGTCAGATACATTAGGGCAGGAAATGGTATCACACATGACACACCTAGATACGCAGCTCAGCAGACAGTTTCACATTTTGGAGGTTTTGATGCACAGCTGTTCACAGTATCTTGTGTGAGAGGCTGAGATACACATCTCAGTGGGCAGTATCACAGGGGTCAGGCTTGGATACAAAGCTCAGCGACAAGTACCACTTGTGGCAGGCTTAGATACACAGCTCGGCAGGCTATATCACACATGAGAGGCTTAAATACACAGTTTAGCAGGCAGTATCACATGTGAGAAGCTTAGATACACATAAATGTCAAAGAAGGGACGGCTGCACCAGCACCTGTCATGGCCGCCAGCATCACCATCACCATCAGGGGCCCCTGCTCCTCTTACACTGTGTATGATCTGGTATCCTCAGGGGCCCCTGCTCCTCTTACACTGTGTATGATCTGGTATCCTTAGGGGCCCCTGCTCCTCTTACACTGTGTATGATCTGGTATCCTCAGGGGCCCCTGCTCCTCTTACACTGTGTATGATCTGGTATCCTTAGGGGCCCCTGCTCCTCTTACACTGTGTATGATCTGGTATCCTCAGGGGCCCCTGCTCCTCTTACACTGTGTATGATCTGGTATCCTCAGGGACCCCTGCTCCTCTTACACTGTGTATAATCTGGTATCCTCAGGGGCCCCTGCTCCTCTTACACTGTGTATGATCTGGTATCCTCAGGGACCCCTGCTCCTCTTACACTGTGTATGATCTGGTATCCTCAGGGACCCCTGCTCCTCTTACACTGTGTATAATCTGGTATCCTCAGGGGCCCCTGCTCCTCTTACACTGTGTATGATCTGGTATCCTCAGGGGCCCCTGCTCCTCTTACACTGTGTATAATCTGGTATCCTCAGGGGCCCCTGCTCCTCTTACACTGTGTATGATCTGGTATCCTCAGGGGCCCCTGCTCCTCTTACACTGTGTATGATCTGGTATCCTCAGGGGCCCCTGCTCCTCTTACACTGTGTATGATCTGGTATCCTCAGGGGCCCCTGCTCCTCTTACACTGTGTATAATCTGGTATCCTCAGGGGCCCCTGCTCCTCTTACACTGTGTATAATCTGGTATCCTCAGGGGCCCCTGCTCCTCTTACACTGTGTATGATCTGGTATCCTCAGGGGCCCCTGCTCCTCTTACACTGTGTATAATCTGGTATCCTCAGGGGCCCCTGCTCCTCTTACACTGTGTATAATCTGGTATCCTCAGGGGCCCCTGCTCCTCTTACACTGTGTATAATCTGGTATCCTCAGGGTGATGTCTCCTGTGCATGATGGGTGATGTCTCCTGTGTGTGATGGGTGATGTCTCCTGTGCGTGTGTGATGGGTGATGTCTCCTGTGTGTGTGTTGGGTGATGTCTCCTGTGCGTGTGTGATGGGTGATGTCTCCTGTGTGTGTGTGATGGGTGATTCTCCTGTGTGTGATGGGTGATGTCTCCTGTGTGTGATGGGTGATGTCTCCTGTGTGTGTGATGGGTGATGCCTCCTGTGTGTGATGGGTGATGTCTCCTGTGTGTGATGGGTGATGTCTCCTGTGTGTGTGTGATGGGTGATGTCTCCTGTGTATATGTGATGGGTGATGTCTCCTGTGTTTGTGTGATGGGTGATGTCTCCTGTGTGTGTGTGATGGGTGATGTCTCCTGTGTGTGTGTGATGGGTGATGTCTCCTGTGTATATGTGATGGGTGATGTCTCCTGTGTGTGATGGGTGATGTCTCCTGTGTTTATGTGATGGGTGATGTCTCCTGTGTATATGTGATGGGTGATGTCTCCTGTGTTTGTGTGATGGGTGATGTCTCCTGTGTGTGTGTGATGGGTGATGTCTCCTGTGTGTGTGTGATGGGTGATGTCTCCTGTGTGTGATGGGTGATGTCTCCTGTGTTTATGTGATGGGTGATGTCTCCTGTGTGTGATGGGTGATGTCTCCTGTGTGTGATGGGTGATGTCTCCTGTGTGTGTGTGATGGGTGATGCCTCCTGTGTGTGATGGGTGATGTCTCCTGTGTGTGATGGGTGATGTCTCCTGTGTGTGTGTGATGGGTGATGTCTCCTGTGTGTGATGGGTGATGTCTCCTGTGTGTGATGGGTGATGTCTCCTGTGTGTGATGGGTGATGTCTCCTGTGTATATGTGATGGGTGATGTCTCCTGTGTGTGATGGGTGATGTCTCCTGTGTGTGATGGGTGATGTCTCCTGTGTGTGTGTGATGGGTGATGTCTCCTGTGTGTGTGATGGGTGATGTCTCCTGTGTGAGTGATGGGTGATGTCTCCTGTGTGTGTGTGTTGGGTGATGTCTCCTGTGTGTGTGATGGGTGATGTCTCCTGTGTATATGTGATGGGTGATGTCTCCTGTGTGATGGGTGATGTCTCCTGTGTGTGTGTGATGGGTGATGTCTCCTGTGTGTGTGTGATGGGTGATGTCTCCTGTGTGTGATGGGTGATGTCTCCTGTGTGTGATGGGTGATGTCTCCTGTGTGATGGTTGATGTCTCCTGTGTGTGATGAGTGATGTCTCCTGTGTGTGATGGGTGATGTTTCCTGTGTGTGATGAGTGATGTTTCCTGTGTGTGATGGGTGATGTTTCCTGTGTGTGATGGGTGATGTCTCCTGTGTGTGATGGGTGATGTCTCCTGTGTGTGATGGGTGATGTCTCCTGTGTGTGTGATGGGTGATGTCTCATGTGTGTGTGATGGGTGATGTCTCCTGTGTGTGATGGGTGATGTCTCCCGTGTGTGTGATGGGTGATGTCTCCTGTGTGTGTGTGATGGGTGATGTCTCCTGTGTGTGATGGGTGATGTCTCCTGTGTGTGTGATGGGTGATGTCTCCTGTGTATATGTGATGGGTGATGTCTCCTGTGTTTGTGTGATGGGTGATGTCTCCTGTGTGTGTGTGATGGGTGATGTCTCCTGTGTATATGTGATGGGTGATGTCTCCTGTGAGTGATGGGTGATGTCTCCTGTGTGTGATGGGTGATGTCTCCTGTGTGTGATGGGTGATGTCTCCTGTGTGTGATGGGTGATGTCTCCCGTGTGTGTGTGATGGGTGATGTCTCCTGTGTATATGTGATGGGTGATGTCTCATGTGTGTGTGATGGGTGATGTCTCCTGTGTGTGATGGGTGATGTCTCCTGTGTGTGTGTGATGGGTGATGTCTCCTGTGTGTGATGGGTGATGTCTCCTGTGTTTATGTGATGGGTGATGTCTCCTGTGTATATGTGATGGGTGATGTCTCCTGTGTGTATGTGATGGGTGATGTCTCCTGTGTGTGTGTGATGGGTGATGTCTCCTGTGTGTGTGTGATGGGTGATGTCTCCTGTGTGTGTGTGATGGGTGATGTCTCCTGTGTGTGTGTGATGGGTGATGTCTCCTGTGTGTGATGGGTGATGTCTCCTGTGTGTGTGATGGGTGATGTCTCCTGTGTGTGTGTAATGAGTGATGTCTCCTGTGTATATGTGATGGGTGATGTCTCCTGTGTGTGATGGGTGATGTCTCCTGTGTGTGATGGGTGATGTCTCCTGTGTGTGATGGGTGATGTCTCCTGTGTATATGTGATGGGTGATGTCTCCTGTGTGTGATGGGTGATGTCTCCTGTGTGTGATGGATGATGTCTCCTGTGTATATGTGATGGGTGATGTCTCCTGTGTGTGATGGGTGATGTCTCCTGTGTGTGTGTGATGGGTGATGTCTCCTGTGTGTGTGTGTGATGGGTGATGTCTCCTGTGTGTGTGTGATGGGTGATGTCTCATGTGTGTGTGATGGGTCATGTCTCCTGTGTGTGTGATGGGTGATGTCTCCTGTGTGTGTGATGGGTGATGTCTCCTGTGTATATGTGATGGGTGATGTCTCCTGTGTGTGATGGGTGATGTCTCCTGTGTGTGTGTGTGATGGGTGATGTCTCCTGTGTGTGTGTGATGGGTGATGTCTCATGTGTGTGTGATGGGTCATGTCTCCTGTGTGTGTGATGGGTCATGTCTCCTGTGTGTGTGATGGGTGATGTCTCCTGTGTGTGTGTTGGGTGATGTCTCCTGTGTGTGTGATGGGTGATGTCTCCTGTGTATATGTGATGGGTGATGTCTCCTGTGTGATGGGTGATGTCTCCTGTGTGTGTGTGATGGGTGATGTCTCCTGTGTGTGTGTGATGGGTGATGTCTCCTGTGTGTGATGAGTGATGTCTCCTGTGTGTGATGGGTGATGTCTCCTGTGTGATGGTTGATGTCTCCTGTGTGTGATGAGTGATGGGTGATGTTTCCTGTGTGTGATGGGTGATGTTTCCTGTGAGTGATGGGTGATGTCTCCTGTGTGTGATGGGTGATGTCTCCCGTGTGTGTGTGATGGGTGATGTCTCCTGTGTATATGTGATGGGTGATGTCTCCTGTGAGTGATGGGTGATGTCTCCTGTGTGTGATGGGTGATGTCTCCTGTGTGTGATGGGTGATGTCTCCCGTGTGTGTGTGATGGGTGATGTCTCCTGTGTATATGTGATGGGTGATGTCTCATGTGTGTGTGATGGGTGATGTCTCCTGTGTGTGATGGGTGATGTCTCCTGTGTGTGTGTGATGGGTGATGTCTCCTGTGTGTGATGGGTGATGTCTCCTGTGTGTGTGTGTGATGTCTCCTGTGTGTGATGGGTGATGTCTCCTGTGTGTGATGGGTGATGTCTCCTGTGTGTGATGGATGATGTCTCCTGTGTATATGTGATGGGTGATGTCTCCTGTGTGTGATGGGTGATGTCTCCTGTGTGTGATGGGTGATGTCTCCTGTGTGTGTGTGATGGGTGATGTCTCCTGTGTGTGATGGGTGATGTCTCCTGTGTGTGATGGGTGATATCTCCTGTGTGTGATGGGTGATGTCTCCTGTGTGTGATGGGTGATGTCTCCTGTGTGTGATGGGTGATGTCTCCTGTGTATATGTGATGGGTGATGTCTCCTGTGTGTGATGGGTGATGTCTCCTGTGTGTGATGGGTGATGTCTCCTGTGTGTGATGGGTGATGTCTCCTGTGTGTGTGTGATGGGTGATGTCTCATGTGTGTGATGGGTGATGTCTCCTGTGTGTGATGGGTGATGTCTCCTGTGTATATGTGATGGGTGATGTCTCCTGTGTGTGATGGGTGATGTCTCCTGTGTGTGATGGGTGATGTCTCCTGTGTGTGTGTGATGGGTGATGTCTCCTGTGTGTGATGGGTGATGTCTCCTGTGTTTATGTGATGGGTGATGTCTCCTGTGTGTGATGGGTGATGTCTCCTGTGTGTGTGATGGGTGATGTCTCCTGTGTGTGTGTGATGGGTGATGTCTCCTGTGTGTGATGTGTGATGTCTCCTGTGTGTGATGGGTGATGTCTCCTGTGTGTGATGGGTGATGTCTCCTGTGTGTGTGTGATGGGTGATGTCTCCTGTGTGTGATGTGTGATGTCTCCTGTGTGTGATGGGTGAGGGGGTGCAGGTCACATGGAGGACAGGTGAAGGGGTGAGGATCACTTGGGGGACATGTGAGAGGGAGAGGACAGGTAAGGAGTTGCCAGTCACATGGAAGAGATAGGTGAGGGGGTGCAGGACACATGGAGGATACAGGTGAGGGGGTGCAGGTCTCATGGGGGGGACAGGTGAGGGGGTGCAGGACACATGGGGGGGACAGGTGAGAGGGTACAGGTCACATGGGGGTACAGGTGAGGGGGTGCAGGTCACATGGGAGTACAGGTAAGGGGGTGCAGGTCACATGGGGGGATAGGTGAGGGGGTACAGGTCACATGGGGGGATAGGTGAGGGGGTGCAGGTCACATTGATGATACAGGTGAGGGGGTGCAGGTCACATGGGGGGATAGGTGAGGGGGTGCAGGTCACATGGAGAATACAGGTGAGGGGGTGCAGTTCACATGGGGGTATAGGTGAGGGGTTGCAGGTCACATGGAGGATACAGGTGAGGGGGTGCAGGTCACATGGGGGGTACAGGTGAGGGGGTGCAGGTCACATGAGGGTACAGGTGAGGGGGTGCAGGTCACATGGGGGAACAGGTGAGGGGGTGCAGGTCACATGGGGGAACAGGTGAGGGGGTGCAGGTCACATGGGGGGTACAGGTGAGGGGGTACAGGTCACATGGGGGGTACAGGTGAGGGGGTGCAGGTCACATGGGGGAACAGGTGAGGGGGTGCAGGTCACATGGATGATACAGGTGAGGGGGTGCAGGTCACATGGGGGGTACAGGTGAGGGGGTACAGGTCACATGGGGGGTACAGGTGAGGGGGTGCAGGTCACATGGGGGGTACAGGTGAGGGGGTACAGGTCACATGGGGGGTACAGGTGAGGGGGTGCAGGTCACATGGGGGTATAGGTGAGGGGGTACAGGTCACATGGGGGGTACAGGTGAGGGGGTGCAGGTCACATGGGGGAACAGGTGAGGGGGTGCAGGTCACATGGGGGAACAGGTGAGGGGGTGCAGGTCACATGGGGAAACAGGTGAGAGGGTACAGGTCACATGGATGATACAGGTGAGGGGGTGCAGGTCACTTGGGGGGTACAGGTGAGGGGGTGCAGGTCACGTGTTCTCTTCCCCCCCCCCCCCCCCGGCAGCGGCAGGGTTAAGCGGCGGAATGCGGGCGGGGCCGGGGGAGGTGTGAGGGGCGGCGGCTGCGGATACACGGATCCCCGAGCGCGGAGAGTCCCGAGACCCGACCTGATGGAGCCGCAGCCGGGAACCACAGCCGCCGCCCTGCTGCTCCTGTGCCTCAGCCTCCCGGGGGGCTCCGGCCGGACCGAGCTGCAAGGTGAGACCCCCGGGGTATATAGAGGGGAGAGAGAGACCCCCGGGGTATATAGAGGGGAGAGAGAGAGAGACCCCCGGGGTATATAGAGGGGAGAGAGAGAGAGACCCCCGGGGTATATAGAGGGGAGAGAGAGAGAGACCCCCGGGGTATATAGAGGGGAGAGAGAGACCCCCGGGGTATATAGAGGGGAGAGAGAGAGAGACCCCCGGGGTATATAGAGGGGAGAGAGAGAGACCCCCGGGGTATATAGAGGGGAGAGAGAGAGACCCCCGGGGTATATAGAGGGGAGAGAGAGAGACCCCCGGGGTATATAGAGGGGAGAGAGAGAGACCCCCGGGGTATATAGAGGGGAGAGAGACCCCCGGGGTATATAGAGGGGAGAGAGAGAGAGACCCCCGGGGTATATAGAGGGGGGGAGAGAGACCCCCGGGGTATATAGAGGGGAGAGAGAGACCCCCGGGGTATATAGAGGGGAGAGAGAGAGAGACCCCCGGGGTATATAGAGGGGAGAGAGAGAGAGACCCCCGGGGTATATAGAGGGGAGAGAGAGAGACCCCCGGGGTATATAGAGGGGGGGAGAGAGACCCCCGGGGTATATAGAGGGGAGAGAGAGAGAGACCCCCGGGGTATATAGAGGGGAGAGAGAGAGAGACCCCCGGGGTATATAGAGGGGAGAGAGAGAGAGACCCCCGGGGTATATAGAGGGGAGAGAGAGAGAGACCCCCGGGGTATATAGAGGGGAGAGAGAGAGAGAGACCCCCGGGGTATATAGAGGGGAGAGAGAGAGAGACCCCCGGGGTATATAGAGGGGAGAGAGAGAGAGACCCCCGGGGTATATAGAGGGGAGAGAGAGAGAGACCCCCGGGGTATATAGAGGGGAGAGAGAGAGAGACCCCCGGGGTATATAGAGGGGAGAGAGAGACCCCCGGGGTATATAGAGGGGGAGAGAGAGACCCCCGGGGTATATAGAGGGGGAGAGAGAGACCCCCGGGGTATATAGAGGGGAGAGAGAGACCCCCGGGGTATATAGAGGGGAGAGAGAGAGAGACCCCCGGGGTATATAGAGGGGAGAGAGAGACCCCCGGGGTATATAGAGGGGGAGAGAGAGACCCCCGGGGTATATAGAGGGGAGAGAGAGACCCCCGGGGTATATAGAGGGGAGAGAGAGACCCCCGGGGTATATAGAGGGGAGAGAGAGACCCCCGGGGTATATAGAGGGGAGAGAGAGACCCCCGGGGTATATAGAGGGGAGAGAGAGAGAGAGACCCCCGGGGTATATAGAGGGGAGAGAGAGAGAGACCCCCGGGGTATATAGAGGGGAGAGAGAGACCCCCGGGGTATATAGAGGGGAGAGAGAGAGAGACCCCCGGGGTATATAGAGGGGAGAGAGAGAGACCCCCGGGGTATATAGAGGGGGGGAGAGACCCCCGGGGTATATAGAGGGGAGAGAGAGAGACCCCCGGGGTATATAGAGGGGAGAGAGAGAGAGAGACCCCCGGGGTATATAGAGGGGAGAGAGAGAGACCCCCGGGGTATATAGAGGGGAGAGAGAGAGTCCCCCGGGGTATATAGAGGGGAGAGAGAGAGACCCCCGGGGTATATAGAGGGGAGAGAGAGACCCCCGGGGTATATAGAGGGGAGAGAGAGAGAGAGAGACCCCCGGGGTATATAGAGGGGAGAGAGAGAGAGACCCCCGGGTATATAGAGGGGAGAGAGAGACCCCCAGGGTATATAGAGGGGAGAGAGAGAGAGAGACCCCCGGGGTATATAGAGGGGAGAGAGAGAGAGACCCCCGGGGTATATAGAGGGGAGAGAGAGACCCCCAGGGTATATAGAGGGGAGAGAGAGAGAGACCCCCGGGGTATATAGAGGGGAGAGAGAGACCCCCGGGGTATATAGAGGGGAGAGAGAGAGAGACCCCCGGGGTATATAGAGGGGAGAGAGAGAGACCCCCGGGGTATATAGAGGGGAGAGAGAGACCCCCGGGGTATATAGAGGGGAGAGAGAGAGAGACCCCCGGGGTATATAGAGGGGGGGAGAGACCCCCGGGGTATATAGAGGGGAGAGAGAGACCCCCGGGGTATATAGAGGGGAGAGAGAGACCCCCGGGGTATATAGAGGGGAGAGAGAGAGAGAGACCCCCGGGGTATATAGAGGGGAGAGAGAGACCCCCGGGGTATATAAAGGGGAGAGAGAGACCCCCGGGGTATATAGAGGGGAGAGAGAGAGAGACCCCCGGGGTATATAGAGGGGAGAGAGAGAGAGACCCCCGGGGTATATAAAGGGGAGAGAGAGAGAGACCCCCGGGGTATATAGAGGGGAGAGAGAGAGACCCCCGGGGTATATAGAGGGGAGAGAGAGAGAGACCCCCGGGGTATATAGAGGGGGGGGGAGAGAGACCCCCGGGGTATATAGAGGGGAGAGAGACCCCCGGGGTATATAGAGGGGGGGAGAGAGAGACCCCCGGGGTATATAGAGGGGGAGAGAGAGAGAGAGAGAGAGAGACCCCCGGGGTATATAGAGGGGAGAGAGACCCCCGGGGTATATAGAGGGGGAGAGAGAGAGAGAGAGAGAACCCTGGGGTATATAGAGGGGAGAGAGAGAGAGACCCCCGGGGTATATAGAGGGGAGAGAGAGAGAGACCCCCGGGGTATATAGAGGGGAGAGAGAGAGAGACCCCCGGGGTATATAGAGGGGAGAGAGAGAGAGACCCGCGGGGTATATAGAGGGGAGAGAGAGAGACCCCCGGGGTATATAGAGGGGAGAGAGAGAGACCCCCGGGGTATATAGAGGGGGGGAGAGAGACCCCCGGGGTATATAGAGGGGGGGAGAGAGACCCCCGGGGTATATAGAGGGGGAGAGAGAGACCCCCGGGGTATATAGAGGGGGAGAGAGAGAGACCCCCGGGGTATATAGAGGGGGAGAGAGAGAGACCCCCGGGGTATATAGAGGGGGAGAGAGAGAGACCCCCGGGGTATATAGAGGGGGAGAGAGAGACCCCCGGGGTATATAGAGGGGAGAGAGAGACCCCCGGGGTATATAGAGGGGGAGAGAGAGAGAGAGAGAGACCCCCGGGGTATATAGAGGGGAGAGAGAGAGAGACCCCTGGGTATATAGAGGGGAGAGAGAGACCCCCGGGGTATATAGAGGGGAGAGAGAGAGAGACCCCCGGGGTATATAGAGGGGAGAGAGAGACCCCCGGGGTATATAGAGGGGGGGGGAGAGAGACCCCCGGGGTATATAGAGGGGAGAGAGACCCCCGGGGTATATAGAGGGGGGGAGAGAGAGACCCCCGGGGTATATAGAGGGGGAGAGAGAGAGAGAGAGAGAGAGACCCCCGGGGTATATAGAGGGGAGAGAGACCCCCGGGGTATATAGAGGGGGAGAGAGAGAGAGAGAGAGAACCCTGGGGTATATAGAGGGGAGAGAGAGAGAGACCCCCGGGGTATATAGAGGGGAGAGAGAGAGAGACCCCCGGGGTATATAGAGGGGAGAGAGAGAGAGACCCCCGGGGTATATAGAGGGGAGAGAGAGAGAGACCCGCGGGGTATATAGAGGGGAGAGAGAGAGACCCCCGGGGTATATAGAGGGGAGAGAGAGAGACCCCCGGGGTATATAGAGGGGAGAGAGAGACCCCCGGGGTATATAGAGGGGGAGAGAGAGACCCCCGGGGTATATAGAGGGGGAGAGAGAGACCCCCGGGGTATATAGAGGGGGAGAGAGAGACCCCCGGGGTATATAGAGGGGAGAGAGAGACCCCCGGGGTATATAGAGGGGAGAGAGAGACCCCCGGGGTATATAGAGGGGAGAGAGAGAGAGACCCCCGGGGTATACGGGGGGGGGTCTGTGTATCAGTATTGGGGGGGGCTATGATGTCCGTGTATCAGTATTGGGGGCGGGGCTGTGATGTCCGTGTATTGGGGGCGGGGCTGTGATGTCCATGTATCAGTATTGGGGGAGGGGCTGTGATGTCCGTGTATTGGGGGCGGGGCTGTGATGTCCGTGTATCAGTATTGGGGGCGGGGCTGTGATGTCCGTGTATCAGTATTGGGGGCGGGGCTGTGATGTCCGTGTATCAGTATTGGGGGCGGGGCTGTGATGTCCGTGTATTGGGGGCGGGGCTGTGATGTCCATGTATCAGTATTGGGGGCGGGGCTGTGATGTCCGTGTATTGGGGGCGGGGCTGTGATGTCCGTGTATCAGTATTGGGGGCGGGGCTGTGATGTCCGTGTATCAGTATTGGGGGCGGGGCTGTGACTCGGTCTGTCTCCTCTGCAGTGCTGGATCTGATGACGGTCAGCGAGTCTCGTCACATGACCAGTGCGGTGGAGAAGGTGCGCTCGGAGATGCTGCTGGTGAATGACGTTTATTTCTTGGCCACGCTCCGGCTTCCCGCTAAGAGCGGCGGCGTCCTCTTTGGTTTCTACTCCAAGAAAGACAACACCAAGTGGCTGGAGGCGTCCATTGTGGGCAAGGTCAACAAAGGTGAGCGGAGGCGCAAAGAGGGGGAGGAGATTACACCTAGAACCTCGGTTATCCTGCTGAGCGGGGGAGGAGATCACACCTAGAACCTCTAGTATCCTTCTGAGCGGGGGAGGAGATCACACCTAGAACCTCGGTTATCCTGCTGAGCGGGGGAGGAGATCACACCTAGAACCTCTGGTTTCCTGCTGAGCGGGGCAGGAGATCACACCTAGAACCTCTGGTATCCTTCTGAGCGGGGCAGGAGATCACACCTAGAACCTCTGGTATCCTGCTGAGCGGGGGAGGAGATCACACCTAGAACCTCTGGTATCCTTCTGAGCGGGGGAGGAGATCACACCTAGAACCTCTGGTATCCTGCTGAGCGGGGGAGGAGATCACACCTAGAACCTCTGGTATCCTGCTGAGCGGGGGAGGAGATCACACCTAGAACCTCTGGTATCCTGCTGAGCGGGGGAGGAGATCACACCTAGAACCTCTGGTATCCTTCTGAGCGGGGGAGGAGATCACACCTAGAACCTCTGGTATCCTGCTGAGCGGGGGAGGAGATCACACCTAGAACCTCTGGTATCCTGCTGAGCGGGGGAGGAGATCACACCTAGAACCTCTGGTATCCTTCTGAGCGGGGGAGGAGATCACACCTAGAACCTCTGGTATCCTTCTGAGCGGGGGAGGAGATCACACCTAGAACCTCTGGTTTCCTGCTGAGCGGGGGAGGAGATCACACCTAGAACCTGGTATCCTTCTGAGCGGGGCAGGAGATCACACCTAGAACCTCTGGTATCCTGCTGAGCGGGGGAGGAGATCACACCTAGAACCTCTGGTATCCTGCTAAGCGGGGGAGGAGATCACACCTAGAACCTCTGGTATCCTGCTGAGCGGGGGAGGAGATCACACCTAGAACCTCTGGTATCCTGCTGAGCGGGGGAGGAGATCACACCTAGAACCTCTGGTATCCTTCTGAGCGGGGGAGGAGATCACACCTAGAACCTCTGGTATCCTTCTGAGCGGGGGAGGAGATCACACCTAGAACCTCTGGTATCCTGCTGAGCGGGGCAGGAGATCCCCTAGAACCTCTGGTATCCTGCTGAGCGGGGGAGGAGATCACACCTAGAACCTCTGGTATCCTGCTGAGCGGGGGAGGAGATCACACCTAGAACCTCTGGTATCCTTCTGAGCGGGGCAGGAGATCACACCTAGAACCTCTGGTATCCTGCTGAGCGGGGGAGGAGATCACACCTAGAACCTCTGGTATCCTTCTGAGCGGGGCAGGAGATCCCCTAGAACCTCTGGTATCCTTCTGAGCGGGGCAGGAGATCCCCTAGAACCTCTGGTATCCTGCTGAGCAGGGGTGGAGATCACTCATGTCGGCCATCTTCTTGCAGTGCTGGTGCGCTACATGCGGGAGGACTCGAAGCTGCACTCGGTGAGCCTACAGAACGCCAACCTGTCGGATGGGAACCCCCACACGGTGATCCTGCGGCTGAGCGGCCTGCGGGGGGACACGCTGACCCTAGAGCTCTACGTGGACTGTAAGCAGGTGGACACCAGCCTGGGCCTTCCGGAAATGATGATCATCCCGCAGTTTGAGGTGGAGTCTGGGGAAATCCGCTCCGGCCACAAGGCTTACCAGAGGATGCAGGTACGGGGGAGGGGCGGCCTTAAGCATCACTTTGCTCCCCATCCATGTGGGGCTGCCATGTCTGTGTATATGAGGGTGCCACGCCTGTGTATATGGGGCTGCCACGCCTGTGTATATGAGGGTGCCACACCTGTGTATATGGGGGTGCCACACCTGTGTATATGGGGGTGCCACACCTGTGTATATGGGGCTGCCACGCCTGTGTATATGGGGTGCCACGCCTGTGTATGTGAGGGTGCCACACCTGTGTATATGGGGTGCCTCTCCTGGGTATATGGGGCTGCCACGCCTGTGTATATGAGGGTGCCACGCCTGTGTATATGAGGGTGCCACGCCTGTGTATAGGGGGTGCCACGCCTATGTATATGGGTTGCCACGTCTGTGTATATGCGGCTGCACGCCTGTGTATATGGGGTGCCTCTCCTGTGTATATGAGGGTGCCTCTCCTGTGTATATGGGGTGCCACGCCTGTGTATATGGGGTGCTACACCTGTGTATATGAGGGTGCCACGCCTGTGTATATGGGGCTGCTACGACTGTGTATATGGGGTGCCTCTCCTGGGTATATGAGGCTGCCACGCCTGTGTATATGGGGCTGCCACGCCTGTGTATGTAGGGCTGCCACGTCTGTATACATATATATGGGGCTGCCAGTCCTGTGCACACTTGTGAATATTAGGCTGCCTCTCCTCTGTATGTGGGGCTGCCACACCTGTATATATGACACTCCTGTGTATATGGGACTGCCACTCCTGGGTATATAGTGCTGCCACTTCTGTATATATGCGGCTGCAATGCCTGTGTATATGGGGCTGCCACGCCTGTGTATGTGGGGCTGCCACTCCTGTGTATGTAGGGCTGCCACGTCTGTATATATGGGGCTGCCACACCTGTATATATGACACTCCTGTGTATATGGGGCTGCCACTGGTGTGCACAATATACAATAGAGTGTAGTATGTGTGACCTCCCGGGTGCCCACCATTGTCTGTTATCAGTTGGGGGTACACCCTGGGTAAGGAGGGGCCATTCATTCACCTCAGATTTCTTCTTTTCCTTCTGGTTTAGGGCTCTGTGGAGTCCATGAAGTTGGTTCTGGGGGGCTCTTTGAGCAGAGTGGGGGCCCTCAGTGAGTGTCCCTTCCAGGATGATGAGTCCATCCACAATACAGGTAGGTGGGGGGTGGGTGCGGGACTGAGGGGTCTGGTTACGTATGATGCCCCTCACTCATCTCTCTGTCTCCCGTCCTCACAGTGAACGGCGTTGTCAACTCCATCCTGGGTGAGTCCTGCAGTAAATTATACTTGTATAATAGTCCCCATGTATATTATACTGATATAATAGTCGTCCTGCGTATTATACTGCTGTATGAGTCCTGCTGTAAATTATACTGGTATAATAGTGCCCATGTGTATTATACTGGTATAATAGTGCCCATGTGTATTATACTGGTATAATAGTGCCCATGTGTATTATACTGGTATAATAGTGCCCATGTGTATTATACTGGTATAATAGTGCCCATGTGTATTATACTGGTATAATAGTGCCCATGTGTATTATACTGCTATAATAGTCCTCCTGTGTATTATAGTGGTATAGTAGTCCCCATGTATATTATACTGATATCATAGTCCCCATGTATATTATACTGGTATAATAGTCATCCTGTGTATTATACTGGTATATTAGTCCTCCTGTGTATTATACTGGTATAATAGTCCCCATGTGTGTTATACTGCTATAATAGTCCTCCTGTGTATTATACTGGTATAATAGTCCCCATGTATATTATACTGATATTATACTGGTATAATAGTCCCCCTGTGTATTATACTGCTATAATAGTCCTCCTGTGTATTATACTGGTATAATAGTCCTCCTGTGTATTATACTGCTATAATAGTCCTCCTGTGTATTATACTGCTATAATAGTCCTCCTGTGTATTATACTGGTATAATAGTCCTCCTGTGTATTATACTGGTATATTAGTCCTCCTGTGTATTATACTGCTATAATAGTCCTCCTGTGTATTATACTGGTATAATAGTCCTCCTGTGTATTATACTGGTATATTAGTCCTCCTGTGTATTATACTGCTATAATAGTCCTCCTGTGTATTATACTGCTATAATAGTCCTCCTGTGTATTATACTGGTATAATAGTCCCCATGTATATTATACTGATATAATAGTCGTCCTGCGTATTATACTGCTGTAATAGTCCTGCTGTAAATTATACTGGTATAATAGTGCCCATGTGTATTATACTGGTATAATAGTGCCCATGTGTATTATACTGCTATAATAGTCCTCCTGTGTATTATACTGCTATAATAGTCCTCCTGTGTATTATACTGGTATAATAGTCCCCATGTATATTATACTGATAGTATACTGGTATAATAGTCCTCCTGTGTATTATACTGATATCATAGTCCTCCTGTGTATTATACTGGTATAACAGTCCTCCTGTGTATTATACTGGTATAACAGTCCTCCTGTGTATTATACTGCTATAATAGTCCTCCTGTGTATTATACTGGTATAATAGTCCCCATGTATATTATACTGATAGTATACTGGTATAATAGTCCCCCTGTGTATTATACTGATATAATAGTCGTCCTGCGTATTATACTGCTGTATGAGTCCTGCTGTAAATTATACTGGTATAATAGTGCCCATGTGTATTATACTGGTATAATAGTGCCCATGTGTATTATACTGCTATAATAGTCCTCCTGTGTATTATACTGGTATAACAGTCCTCCTGTGTATTATACTGGTATAACAGTCCTCCTGTGTATTATACTGGTATAACAGTCCTCCTGTGTATTATACTGCTATAATAGTCCTCCTGTGTATTATACTGGTATAATAGTCCCCATGTATATTATACTGATAGTATACTGGTATAATAGTCCCCCTGTGTATTATACTGATATAATAGTCGTCCTGCGTATTATACTGCTGTATGAGTCCTGCTGTAAATTATACTGGTATAATAGTGCCCATGTGTATTATACTGGTATAATAGTGCCCCTGTGAAATATACTGGTATAATAGTGCCCCTGTGAAATATACTGGTATAATACTCCCCATGTGTGTTATACTGCTATAATAGTCCTCCTGTGTATTATACTGGTATAATAGTCCCCATGTATATTATACTGATATTATACTGATATCATAATCCCCATGTGTATTATACTGGTATTATACTGATATCATAGTCCCCATGTGTATTATACTGGTATAATAGTCCCCATGTATATTATACTGATATCATAGTCCCCATGTGTATTATACTGGTATAATAGTCCTCCTGTGTATTATACTGGTATAATAGTCCTCCTGTGTATTATACTGGTATAATAGTCCTCCTGTGTATTATACTGGTATAATAGTCCTCCTGTGTATTATACTGGTATATTAGTCCTCCTGTGTATTATACTGGTATAATAGTCCTCCTGTGTATTATACTGGTATAATAGTCCTGCTGTGTATTATACTCTTATAATAGTCCCGTGTATTATACTGCTATTATACTGGTATAATAGTCCTCCTGTGTATTATACTGGTATATTAGTCCTCCTGTGTATTATACTGGTATATTAGTCCTCCTGTGTATTATACTGCTATAATAGTCCTCCTGTGTATTATAGTGGTATAGTAGTCCCCATGTATATTATACTGATATCATAGTCCCCATGTATATTATACTGGTATAATAGTCCTCCTGTGTATTATACTGCTATAATAGTCCTGGTATAATGGTCTATTCTCAGGGGAGCACACCAAGGCTCTGATCACACAGATGACGCTGTTCAATAAGGTCCTGGCGGAGCTCAGAGAAGATATCCGGGAGCAGGTGAGGGAGCGGCATTGTATGGCGGGGTCCAGGGTGGAGCCTCCAGACCACTGTCACACCTCAGAGCAGGTCAGGGAGGACCCCGGCTGCGAAGGAGTCTGGGAGGGGTGAGGACCCCGCTGGGGAGGAGTAAGTATCCCCGCTGGGGAAGAGTCTGGGAGGGGTGAGGACCCCCGCTTGGGAGGATTCTAGGAGGGTTGAGGAGCCCCTGCTGGGGAGGAGTCTGGGAGGTGTGAGGACCCCCTGCTGGGGAGGAGTCTGGGAGGTGTGAGGACCCCCTGCTGGGGAGGAGTCTGGGAGGTGTGAGGACCCCCTGCTGGGGAGGAGTCTGGGAGGTGTGAGGACCCCCTGCTGGGGAGGAGTCTGGGAGGTGTGAGGACCCCCTGCTGGGGAGGAGTCTGGGAGGTGTGAGGACCCCCTGCTGGGGAGGAGTCTGGGAGGTGTGAGGACCCCCTGCTGGGGAGGAGTCTGGGAGGTGTGAGGACCCCCTGCTGGGGAGGAGTCTGGGAGGTGTGAGGACCCCCTGCTGGGGAGGAGTCTGGGAGGTGTGAGGACCCCCTGCTGGGGAGGAGTCTGGGAGGTGTGAGGACCCCCTGCTGGGGAGGAGTCTGGGAGGTGTGAGGACCCCCTGCTGGGGAGGAGTCTGGGAGGTGTGAGGACCCCCTGCTGGGGAGGAGTCTGGGAGGTGTGAGGACCCCCTGCTGGGGAGGAGTCTGGGAGGTGTGAGGACCCCCTGCTGGGGAGGAGTCTGGGAGGTGTGAGGACCCCCTGCTGGGGAGGAGTCTGGGAGGTGTGAGGACCCCCTGCTGGGGAGGAGTCTGGGAGGTGTGAGGACCCCCTGCTGGGGAGGAGTCTGGGAGGTGTGAGGACCCCCTGCTGGGAGGAGTCTGGGAGGTGTGAGGACCCCCTGCTGGGGAGGAGTCTGGGAGGTGTGAGGACCCCCTGCTGGGGAGGAGTCTGGGAGGTGTGAGGACCCCCTGCTGGGGAGGAGTCTGGGAGGTGTGAGGACCCCCTGCTGGGGAGGAGTCTGGGAGGTGTGAGGACCCCCTGCTGGGGAGGAGTCTGGGAGGTGTGAGGACCCCCTGCTGGGGAGGAGTCTGGGAGGTGTGAGGACCCCCTGCTGGGGAGGAGTCTGGGAGGTGTGAGGACCCCCTGCTGGGGAGGAGTCTGGGAGGTGTGAGGACCCCTGCTGGGGAGGAGTCTGGGAGGTGTGAGGACCCCCTGCTGGGGAGGAGTCTGGGAGGTGTGAGGACCCCCTGCTGGGGAGGAGTCTGGGAGGTGTGAGGACCCCCTGCTGGGGAGGAGTCTGGGAGGTGTGAGGACCCCCTGCTGGGGAGGAGTCTGGGAGGTGTGAGGACCCCCTGCTGGGGAGGAGTCTGGGAGGTGTGAGGACCCCCTGCTGGGGAGGAGTCTGGGAGGTGTGAGGACCCCCTGCTGGGGAGGAGTCTGGGAGGTGTGAGGACCCCCTGCTGGGGAGGAGTCTGGGAGGTGTGAGGACCCCCTGCTGGGGAGGAGTCTGGGAGGTGTGAGGACCCCCTGCTGGGGAGGAGTCTGGGAGGTGTGAGGACCCCCTGCTGGGGAGGAGTCTGGGAGGTGTGAGGACCCCCTGCTGGGGAGGAGTCTGGGAGGTGTGAGGACCCCCTGCTGGGGAGGAGTCTGGGAGGTGTGAGGACCCCCTGCTGGGGAGGAGTCTGGGAGGTGTGAGGACCCCCTGCTGGGGAGGAGTCTGGGAGGTGTGAGGACCCCCTGCTGGGGAGGAGTCTGGGAGGTGTGAGGACCCCCTGCTGGGGAGGAGTCTGGGAGGTGTGAGGACCCCCTGCTGGGGAGGAGTCTGGGAGGTGTGAGGACCCCCTGCTGGGGAGGAGTCTGGGAGGTGTGAGGACCCCCTGCTGGGGAGGAGTCTGGGAGGTGTGAGGACCCCCTGCTGGGGAGGAGTCTGGGAGGTGTGAGGACCCCCTGCTGGGGAGGAGTCTGGGAGGTGTGAGGACCCCCTGCTGGGGAGGAGTCTGGGAGGTGTGAGGACCCCCTGCTGGGGAGGAGTCTGGGAGGTGTGAGGACCCCCTGCTGGGGAGGAGTCTGGGAGGTGTGAGGACCCCCTGCTGGGGAGGAGTCTGGGAGGTGTGAGGACCCCCTGCTGGGGAGGAGTCTGGGAGGTGTGAGGACCCCCTGCTGGGGAGGAGTCTGGGAGGTGTGAGGACCCCCTGCTGGGGAGGAGTCTGGGAGGTGTGAGGACCCCCTGCTGGGGAGGAGTCTGGGAGGTGTGAGGACCCCCTGCTGGGGAGGAGTCTGGGAGGTGTGAGGACCCCCTGCTGGGGAGGAGTCTGGGAGGTGTGAGGACCCCCTGCTGGGGAGGAGTCTGGGAGGTGTGAGGACCCCCTGCTGGGGAGGAGTCTGGGAGGTGTGAGGACCCCCTGCTGGGGAGGAGTCTGGGAGGTGTGAGGACCCCCTGCTGGGGAGGAGTCTGGGAGGTGTGAGGACCCCCTGCTGGGGAGGAGTCTGGGAGGTGTGAGGACCCCCTGCTGGGGAGGAGTCTGGGAGGTGTGAGGACCCCCTGCTGGGGAGGAGTCTGGGAGGTGTGAGGACCCCTGCTGGGGAGGAGTCTGGGAGGTGTGAGGACCCCCTGCTGGGGAGGAGTCTGGGAGGTGTGAGGACCCCCTGCTGGGGAGGAGTCTGGGAGGTGTGAGGACCCCCTGCTGGGGAGGAGTCTGGGAGGTGTGAGGACCCCTGCTGGGGAGGAGTCTGGGAGGTGTGAGGACCCCCTGCTGGGGAGGAGTCTGGGAGGTGTGAGGACCCCCTGCTGGGGAGGAGTCTGGGAGGTGTGAGGACCCCCTGCTGGGGAGGAGTCTGGGAGGTGTGAGGACCCCCTGCTGGGGAGGAGTCTGGGAGGTGTGAGGACCCCCTGCTGGGGAGGAGTCTGGGAGGTGTGAGGACCCCCTGCTGGGGAGGAGTCTGGGAGGTGTGAGGACCCCCTGCTGGGGAGGAGTCTGGGAGGTGTGAGGACCCCCTGCTGGGGAGGAGTCTGGGAGGTGTGAGGACCCCCTGCTGGGGAGGAGTCTGGGAGGTGTGAGGACCCCCTGCTGGGGAGGAGTCTGGGAGGTGTGAGGACCCCCTGCTGGGGAGGAGTCTGGGAGGTGTGAGGACCCCCTGCTGGGGAGGAGTCTGGGAGGTGTGAGGACCCCCTGCTGGGGAGGAGTCTGGGAGGGGTGAGGACCCCCGCTGGGGAGGAGTCTGGGAGGTGTGAGGATCCCCGCTGGGGAGGAGTTAGGAGCCCTGCTGGGGAGGAGTCTGGGAGGCATGAGTTCCACTACTCGAGGGGGGGGGCGGAGTCTAGGAGTCGTGAGGAGTTTGGGAGGGGTGAGGACCCTTGCTGTGGAGGAGTTTGGGAGAGGTGAGGACCCTGGCTGGGGAGGAGCCTGGGAGGTGTGAGGACCCTTGCTGGGGAGGAGCCTGGGAGGTGTGAGGACCCTTGCTGGGGAGGAGCCTGGGAGGGGTGAGGACCCCCGCTGGGGAGGAGCCTGGGAGGGGTGAGGACCCCCGCTGGGGAGGAGCCTGGGAGGTGTGAGGACCCTTGCTGGGGAGGAGCCTGGGAGGTGTGAGGACCCTTGCTGTGGAGGAGGGAGGAGTGAGGACTCCTGCTGGGGAGGAGTGAGGACCCCCGCTGGGGAGGAGTGAGGACCCCCGCTGGGAGGAGTCTGGGTGGGGTGAGGACCCCTGCTGGGGAGGAGTCTGAGGGGCGTGAGGAGTCTGAGGGGCGTGAGCACCCCCCCCCCTAGGGGAGGAGTCTGGGAGGGGTGAGGACCCCTGCTAGGGGAGGAGTCTGGGAGGGGTGAGGAGTATGGGAGGGGTGAGGACCCCTGCTGGGGAGGAGTCTGAGGGGCGTGAGGACCCCCTGCTAGGGGAGGAGTCTGGGAGGGGTGAGGACCCCCTGCTAGGGGAGGAGTCTGGGAGGGGTGAGGACCCCCGCTGGGGAGGAGTCTGGGAGGGGTGAGGACCCCCTGCTAGGGGAGGAGTCTGGGAGGGGTGAGGACCCCCGCTGGGGAGGAGTCTGGGAGGGGTGAGGACCCCCGCTGGGGAGGAGTCTAGAAAGGGATGAGGACCTCCGCTGGGGAGGAGTTTGGGAGGAGTGAGGACCCCCGCTTGGGAGGAGTGAGGACCCCCGCTTGGGAGGAGTGAGGACCCCCGCTTGGGAGGAGTGAGGACCCCCGCTGGGGAGGAGTGAGGACCCCCGCTAAGGAGGAGAGAGGACCCCTGCTGGGGAGGAGTCTGGGAGGGGTGAGTAGCCCCGCTGGGGAGGAGAGAGGACCCCCGCTGGGGAGGAATCTGGTAGGAGTGAGGACCGCTGTGAGTAATTACTGTCTCTGTTTGTGGCAGGTGAAGGAGATGTCTCTGATCCGGAACACAATCATGGAATGTCAAGTGTGTGGTAAGTGATCCTACCCTAGCACGGCCACATACCTTCAGCATCACGGCCACATACCTACAGCAGCACGGCCGCATACCTACAGCAGCACGGCCGCATACCTACAGCAGCACGGCCGCATACCTACAGCAGCACGGCCGCATACCTACAGCAGCACGGCCGCATACCTACAGCAGCACGGCCGCATACAGCACCTCCACATACCTACAGCAGCACGGCCACATACCTACAGCAGCACCTCCACATACCTACAGCAGCACGGCCACATACCTACAGCAGCACCTCCACATACCTACAGCAGCACCTCCACATACCTACAGCAGCACCTCCACATACCTACAGCAGCACGGCCACATACCTACAGCAGCACGGCCACATACCTACAGCAGCACGGCCTCATACCTACAGCAGCACGGCCTCATACCTACAGCAGCACGGCCTCATACCTACAGCAGCACGGCCTCATACCTACAGCAGCACGGCCTCATACCTACAGCAGCACGGCCACATACCTACAGCAGCACGGCCTCATACCTACAGCAGCACGGCCTCATACCTACAGCAGCACGGCCTCATACCTACAGCAGCACGGCCTCATACCTACAGCAGCACGGCCTCATACCTACAGCAGCACGGCCTCATACCTACAGCAGCACGGCCACATACCTACAGCAGCACGGCCACATACCTACAGCAGCACGGCCACATACCTACAGCAGCACGGCCACATACTTACAGCACCTCCACATACCTACAGCAGCACAGCCACATACCTACAGCAGCACAGCCACATACCTACAGCAGCACCTCCACATACCTACAGCCCCTCCACATACCTACAGCAGCACGGCCACATACTTACAGCAGCACGGCCACATACCTACAGCAGCACGGCCACATACCTACAGCAGCACGGCCTCATACCTACAGCAGCACGGCCTCATACCTACAGCAGCACGGCCTCATACCTACAGCAGCACGGCCTCATACCTACAGCAGCACGGCCACATACCTACAGCAGCACGGCCACATACCTACAGCAGCACGGCCACATACCTACAGCAGCACGGCCACATACCTACAGCAGCACGGCCACATACCTACAGCAGCACGGCCACATACCTACAGCAGCACGGCCACATACCTACAGCAGCACGGCCACATACTTACAGCACCTCCACATACCTACAGCAGCACAGCCACATACCTACAGCAGCACAGCCACATACCTACAGCAGCACCTCCACATACCTACAGCAGCACGGCCACATACCTACAGCAGCACGGCCACATACTTACAGCAGCACCTCCACATACCTACAGCAGCATGGCCTCATACCTACAGCAGCATGGCCGCATACCTACAGCAGCACGGCCTCATACCTACAGCAGCACGGCCCCATACCTACAGCAGTACGGCCACATACCTACAGCACCTCCACATACCTACAGCAGCACGGCCGCATACCTACAGCAGCACGGCCGCATACCTACAGCAGCACGGCCGCATACCTACAGCAGCACGGCCGCATACCTACAGCAGCACGGCCGCATACCTACAGCAGCACGGCCGCATACAGCACCTCCACATACCTACAGCAGCACGGCCACATACCTACAGCAGCACGGCCACATTCATCTTTCCTACCATAGAAGGACAGACTATGGATGTTGCTCTGGTCCTCTCAGGGGGGGATCACTGCTGTTATTGGGGTTCAGTATTTGATGACTCCCCTCGTCTGTCTCTTTCCATAGGGTTCCATGAGCACCGCTCTCGCTGTAATCCCAACCCATGTTTCCAGGGTGTGGACTGTATGGAGACGTATGAATACCCCGGTTATCGCTGTGGCCCCTGCCCCCCAGGATCTCAGGGTAATGGCACTCACTGCACAGACATTGATGAGGTATGAAGCGGAGGGCGGGGGGCTGTGGGGTGACAGGGGCCGGTACATCCCTGACCCGTCACCTTTGCTTGCAGTGCTCTCATGCCAACCCTTGTTTCTCTGGCTCTAAATGCATCAACACGTCTCCTGGTTTCCGCTGTGAGTCCTGTCCTCGCGGGTACAGGGGCAACGCTGTGTCTGGAGTGGGAGTAGACTATGCCAAGGCCAGCAAACAGGTGAGCCAAGGCAACCATCAGTGTGGGGAGGGGGACCCTGGTGGTGTGTGGGGAGAGCGGGACCCTGGGGGGGGGGGTGGGGAGAGGGGGACCCTGGTGGTGTGTGGGGAGAGGGGGACCCTGGTGGTGTGTGGGGAGCGCGGGACCCTGGTGATGTGTGGGGAGAGCGGGACCCTGGTGATGTGTGGGGAGAGTGGGACCCTGGTGGTGTGTGGGGAGAGGGGGACCCTGGTGGGGTGTGGGGAGAGCGGGACCCTGGTGGTGTGTGGGGAGAGGGGGACCCTGGTGGTGTGTGGGGAGAGCGGGACCCTGGTGGTGTGTGGGGAGAGGGGGACCCTTGTGGTGTGTGGGGAGAGGGGGACCCTGGTGGTGTGTGGGGAGAGCGGGACCCTGGGGGGGGGGGTGGGGAGAGGGGGACCCTGGTGGTGTGTGGGGAGAGCGGGACCCTGGTGGTGTGTGGGGAGCGCGGGACCCTGGTGATGTGTGGGGAGAGCGGGACCCTGGTGATGTGTGGGGAGAGTGGGACCCTGGTGGTGTGTGGGGAGAGGGGGACCCTGGTGGGGTGTGGGGAGAGCGGGACCCGGGTGGTGTGTGGGGAGAGGGGGACCCTGGTGGTGTGTGGGGAGAGCGGGACCCTGGTGGTGTGTGGGGAGAGGGGGACCCTTGTGGTGTGTGGGGAGAGGGGGACCCTGGTGGTGTGTGGGGAGAGGGGGACCCTGGTGGGGTGTGGGGAGAGGGGGACCCTGGTGGGGTGTGGGGAGAGGGGGACCCTGGTGGGGTGTGGGGAGAGGGGGACCCTGGTGGGGTGTGGGGAGAGGGGGACCCTGGTGGTGTGTGGGGAGAGGGGGACCCTGGTGGTGTGTGGGGAGAGGGGGACCCTGGTGGGGTGTGGGGAGAGGGGGACCCTGGTGGTGTGTGGGGAGGGCGGGACCCTGGTGGGGTGTGGGGAGAGGGGGACCCTGGTGGGGTGTGGGGAGAGGGGGACCCTGGTGGGGTATGGGGAGAGGGGGACCCTGGTGGGGTGTGGGGAGAGCGGGACCCTGGTGGTTTGGGGTGCCAGGGCGGGACCCTGGTGGTTTGGGGTGTCGGGGCCCTTAGGGTCCTGGAGGTTGTGTGATCTGTTCCTCATACTTTCCAGGTTTGCACAGATATTGATGAATGCAATGATGGGAATAATGGCGGCTGCGCGGCGAACTCAATCTGTACGAATACGGTGGTGAGTGGTCACATGTCCGTCACCCCTCCCCCATCTATCTCATTGTACTCACCCCCTTCTGCTCTTCCAGGGCTCCTATAAGTGTGGCCCCTGTAAGCCCGGATTTGTTGGGAACCAGTCTCAGGGATGTGCGCCAAAGAAATCCTGTGCTGGCCCCTCCTTCAACCCGTGCCATGTGAACGCGCACTGCGTGTTTGAGAGGAACGGTGATGTCACGTGTGCGGTGAGTGGCCCCTGCTCGTGTCTGCCCCCTCTCTGTGTTCAGCTGGTAGTGTCTGCCCCCTCTCTGTGTTCAGCTGGTAGTGTCTGCCCCCTCTCTGTGTTCAGCTTGTAGTGTCTGCCCCCTCTCTGTGTTCAGCTGGTAGTGTCTACCCCCTCTCTGTGTTCAGCTGGTAGTGTCTGCCCCCTCTCTGTGTTCAGCTGGTAGTGTCTGCCCCTCTCTGTGTTCAGCTGGTAGTGTCTGCCCCTCTCTGTGTTCAGCTGGTCATGTCTGCCCCCTCTCTGTGTCCCGCTGGTCATGTCTGCCCCCTCTCTGTGTCCCGCTGGTCATGTCTGCCCCCTCTCTGTGTCCAGCTGGTAGTGTCTGCCCCTCTCTGTGTTCAGCTGGTAGTGTCTGCCCCCTCTCTGTGTTCAGCTGGTAGTGTCTGCCCCCTCTGTGTGTCCCCCTGGTAGTGTCTGCCCCCTCTCTGTGTTCAGCTGGTAGTGTCTGCCCCCTCTCTGTGTTCAGCTGGTAGTGTCTGCCCCCTCTCTGTGTTCAGCTGGTAGTGTCTGCCCCCTCTCTGTGTTCAGCTGGTAGTGTCTGCCCCCTCTCTGTGTTCAGCTGGTAGTGTCTGCCCCCTCTCTGTGTTCAGCTGGTAGTGTCTGCCCCCTCTCTGTGTTCAGCTGGTAGTGTCTGCCCCCTCTCTGTGTTCAGCTGGTAGTGTCTGCCCCCTCTCTGTGTTCAGCTGGTAGTGTCTGCCCCCTCTCTGTGTTCAGCTGGTAGTGTCTGCCCCCTCTCTGTGTTCAGCTGGTCGTGTCTGATGCTTCCTTTACTCTCTCTCTGTAGTGTAACGTTGGCTGGGCAGGAAATGGATACACGTGTGGCAGAGACACCGACATCGATGGATACCCTGATGAGCCCATGCCATGTATCGATAACAACAAGCACTGCCGCCAGGTGACCTCTCAACTCCCCTGCCAGGGTCCCCGTCTCTGTGCACTCTCTGTTCCCCGTGGCACGTTCTCTGTGGACTCTCTGTTCCCCCAGGGCCCCTTCTCTGTGGACTCTCTGTTTTACGGGGGGGCGTTTCTCTGTGGACTCTCTGTTTTCCCACGAAGGCCCCTTCTCTGTGCACTCTCTGTTCCCTGGTGCCCCTTCTCTGTGGACACTCTGTTCCCCCGGGGCCCGTTCTCTGTGGACTCTCTGTTCCCCAGGGGCCCCTTCTCTGCGGACACTGTTCCTCGGAGGCTCCTTCTCTGTTGACTCTCAGTTCCCCGGGGGCCCCTTGTCTGTGCACTCTCAGTTCCCCGGGGGCCCCTTGTCTGTGCACTCTCTGTTCCCCGGGGGGCCCTTCTCTGTGCACTCTGTTCCCCGGGGGGCCCTTCTCTGTGCACTCTCTGTTCCTCTGGCCCCCTGATCTTTAGGGCCTCTTTCTCTGTTGTCTCTTGGTAGGATAACTGCAGACTGACCCCCAACTCTGGTCAGGAGGACGCGGATAATGACGGGATCGGGGACCAGTGTGATGAAGATGCTGATGGCGATGGCATCAAGAACGTTGAGGTAACGTGGTGGAGCCCCTCATCCTCTGAGGACCCCGGGTGGGGAGCGTCACCCACAGTCCCGCTCTCGTCTTTCAGGATAACTGTAGACTCGTCCCCAACAAGGATCAGCAGAACTCTGACACCGACTCCTACGGCGACGCCTGCGACAACTGCCCCAACGTCCCCAACAACGACCAGAAAGACACCGACGCCAATGGAGAGGGGGATGCGTGCGACAATGACATTGATGGGGACGGTGAGGTCATGTGACCAGGAAGGGGATGCAGAGATATAGCAGTCATGTCATAGGGGCCCTGTATCCCCCGGCTGGTGGTCATGTCATAGGGGCCCTGTATCCCCCGGCTGGTGGTCATGTCATAGGGGCCCTGTATCCCCCGGCTGGTGGTCATGTCATAGGGGCCCTGTATCCCCCGGCTGGTGGTCATGTCATAGGGCCCTGTATCCCCCGGCTGGTGGTCATGTTATAGGGCCCCGTATCCCCTCGGCTTGTGGTCATGTTATAGGGCCCCGTATCCCCCTGGCTAGTGGTCATGTTATAGGGCCCCGTATCCCCCTGGCTGGTGGTCATGTTATAGGGCCCCGTATCCCCCTGGCTGGTGGTCATGTTATAGGGCCCCGTATCCCCTCGGCTTGTGGTCATGTTATAGGGCCCTGTATCCCCCGGCTGGTGGTCATGTTATAGGGCCCCGTATCCCCCCGGCTGGTGGTCATGGGGGATATAGGGCCCCGTATCCCCCCGGCTTGTGGTCATGTTATAGGGCCCCGTATCCCCCCGGCTTGTGGTCATGTTATAGGGGCCCTGTATCCCCCGGCTGGTGGTCATGTTATAGGGGCCCTGTATCCCCCGGCTGGTGGTCATGTCATAGGGCCCCGTATCCCCTCGGCTTGTGGTCATGTTATAGGGCCCCGTATCCCCCTGGCTGGTGGTCATGTTATAGGGCCCCGTATCCCCCTGGCTGGTGGTCATGTTATAGGGCCCTGTATCCCCCGGCTGGTGCTTATGTTATAGGGCCCCGTATCCCCCCGGCTGGTGGTCATGTTATAGGGCCCCGTATACCCCCGGCTGGTGGCCCCTGGGATGTTTGCTCCTCTCACATATTTCACACCAGCCTCTGATCTCACAGTTTACTGACGGGGGAGGTGGTTGCAGTCAGTAAATACAGGGTGCAGGGAGCCATGACCCCAGGTGATCCCTGCCAGTAAGGTGAAGAATCTGCCGTTCCTTATACTGTGAAATATATATAGAAATATATACAGACATCCACAGAGCTGTATATCACACATATGTATATATCCCTCCGCACAGGCATCCCAAATATGCTGGATAATTGCGCCAAAGTACCAAACCCTCTGCAGACAGATAGAGACCTGGATGGTGTAGGTGACGCCTGTGACAGCTGCCCAGAGACCAGCAACCCTACCCAGGTGATACAGCTCTCCTGTATAAGTGTGTTTGTGTATATATATCTATGTGATATACTGTGTATCCTCCTCTATATAGCTGAATGTGATATACCGTGTATCCTCCTGTGTATATAGCTGAATGTGATATACAGTGTATCCTCCTCCTATATAGCTGGATGTGATATACCATGTATCCTCCTGTGTATATAGGGATGTGATAAACAGTGTATTATTTTCTGTATATAGGGATGTGATATACTGTGTATCCTCCTGTGTATAAATGGATGTGATATACTGTGTATCCTCCTGTGTATATAGGTATGTGATATACCGTGTATAGTCCTCTGTATATTGTGATGTGATATAACGTATATCCTCCTGTGTATATTGGGATGGGATATACCCTGTATCCTCCTGTGTATATAGGGATGTTATATACTGTGTATCCTCCTCTGTATATTGGGATGTGATATACAGTGTATCCTCATGTGTGTGTGTGTGTGTGTGTGTGTGTGTATAATATATATATATTATATATACACACATACACACACACACAGGAGGATACACGGTATATCACATCCCAATATACAGAGAAGGATACACTGTATATCACATCCCTATATACACAGGAGGATACACGGTATATCCCATCCCAATATACAGAGGAGGATACACAGTATATCACATCCGAATATACAGAGGAGGATACACAGTATAACACATCCCTATATACACAGGCAGATACACAGTATAACACATCCCTATATACACAGGAGGATACACTGTATATCACATCCCAATATACAGAGGAGGATACATGGTATATCACATCCCAATATACAGAGGAGGATACACTGTATATCCCATCCCAATATACAGAGGAGAATACACAGTATATCACATCCCTATATACACAGGAGGATACACAGTATATCACATCCGAATATACAGAGGAGGATACACAGTATATAACATCCCTATATACACAGGAGGATACACGGTATATCACATAGATAGATAGATTATCTATCTATGTGATATACCGTGTATCCTCCTGTGTATATAGGGATGTTATATACTGTGTATCCTCCTCTGTATATTGGGATGTGATATACTGTGTATCCTCCTGTGTATTTAGGGATGTGATATACCGTGTATCCTCCTCTGTAGTTGTATGTGGTACACAATGTACTTGTGTATCTAAGCCCTGTAACCATGATTCTCTTCTCTCTGTAGTCGGATGCGGACAGTGACCTGGTGGGCGACATGTGTGACACCAACCAGGACAGGTGAGTGCCATATTGTACAGGTGGGCATGGGTCCACGCTCCTGCCTCCCCAGCATAGAACGCCACCACATTGGTTCCTGTCTTCACCGTCTGATCTCCTGGTTTTTCAGAGATGGAGATGGGCACCAGGACACCAAGGATAATTGTCCAGATATCCCCAACAGTTCCCAGCTGGACTCTGACAATGATGGAGTGGGAGATGAGTGCGACCAGGATGACGACAATGATGGGGTCCCTGACTATGTTCCCCCAGGACCGGACAACTGCCGTCTCATCCATAACCCCAACCAGAAGGACACGGACGGTGAGTGTCCCTGCGTGGGCGGTGCTAGGAGAGCGGGTGGTGTGCCCGGTGTGGCGGTAACCATGGCTGTGTCCCTGCGTGGGCGGTGCTAGGAGGGCGGGTGGTGTGCCCGGTGTGGCGGTAACCATGGCTGTGTCCCTGCGTGGGCGGTGCTAGGAGGGCGGGTGGTGTGCCCGGTGTGGCGGTAACCATGGCTGTGTCCCTGCGTGGGCGGTGCTAGGAGGGCGGGTGGTGTGCCCGGTGTGGCGGTAACCATGGCTGTGTCCCTGCGTGGGCGGTGCTAGGAGGGCGGGTGGTGTGCCCGGTGTGGCGGTAACCATGGCTGTGTCCCTGCGTGGGCGGTGCTAGGAGGGCGGGTGGTGTGCCCGGTGTGGCGGTAACCATGGCTGTGTCCCTGCGTGGGCGGTGCTAGGAGGGCGGGTGGTGTGCCCGGTGTGGCGGTAACCATGGCTGTGTCCCTGCGTGGGCGGTGCTAGGAGGGCGGGTGGTGTGCCCGGTGTGGCGGTAACCATGGCTGTGTCCCTGCGTGGGCGGTGCTAGGAGGGCGGGTGGTGTGCCCGGTGTGGCGGTAACCATGGCTGTGTCCCTGCAGGGGACGGCATCGGAGATGTATGTGAGGTGGACTTTGATAATGACTCTGTTGCCGACTCCTATGATGTCTGCCCGGAGAGCGCAGAGGTGACCCTCACCGACTTCAGGGCCTATCAGACTGTCATCCTGGACCCAGAGGGAGACGCCCAAATAGACCCCAACTGGGTGGTGCTCAACCAGGTAATGTGCCGCCTCCTTACCCCCATCCATCCTGCCCCCAGGGGGCCCAGAACTGATCCCAGGACCCCCATTGCCAATACTGTGCTGAGTTGTTGTGTCTTTGCGGCAGGGCATGGAGGTGGTGCAGACCATGAACAGTGATCCGGGCCTGGCAGTAGGTAAGGGGCACATGCCATACACCCACCCCCCATAGTCACAGCACTGATCCCGCCCACCTTACTCCGGGGCTTTCTGCAGGCTACACGGCCTTCAATGGTGTGGATTTTGAGGGGACGTTCCATGTGAACACGGTGACGGATGACGACTATGCCGGCTTCATCTTCAGCTACCAGGACAGCGCCAGTTTCTATGTTGTCATGTGGAAGCAGACGGAGCAGACGTACTGGCAGGCGACACCGTTCCGAGCTGTGGCGGAGCCAGGCCTGCAGCTGAAGGTGAGGGGGTATCTCATGTCCCTACATACCCCACCTACATGGACATAGCCCCCCGGGCCACACACAGCTCGAGGCAGTGGGGGTGGGCTCCATACTCGTGCTGGCCGGCTTTGGTTGGGACTTTATTACTTATTTTCTGGGTTTGGTTCTTGGCTTCTCCCTCTCCAGGCCGTAAAGTCAAAGACCGGACCCGGGGAATACATGCGCAACGCCCTGTGGCACACGGGGAACACGCCAGACCAGGTGCGCCTCCTGTGGAAGGACCCCCGCAACGTCGGCTGGAAGGATAAGACCTCGTACCGCTGGCAGCTCATGCACCGGCCCCAGGTGGGCTACATCAGGTCAGGCTATACACCGGCCCCAGGTGGGCTACATCAGGTCAGGCTATACACCGGCCCCAGGTGGGCTACATCAGGTCAGGCTGTACACCGGCCCCAGGTGGGCTACATCAGGTCAGGCTATACACCGGCCCCAGGTGGGCTACATCAGGTCAGGCTATACACCGGCCCCAGGGGGGCTACATCAGGTCAGGCTATACACCGGCCCCAGGTGGGCTACATCAGGTCAGGCTATACACCGGCCCCAGGGGGGCTACATCAGGTCAGGCTATACACCGGCCCCAGGTGGGCTACATCAGGTCAGGCTATACACCGGCCCCAGGGGGGCTACATCAGGTCAGGCTATACACCGGCCCCAGGTGGGCTACATCAGGTCAGGCTATACACCGGCCCCAGGTGGGCTACATCAGGTCAGGCTATACACCGGCCCCAGGTGGGCTACATCAGGTCAGGCTATACACCGGCCCAGGTGGGCTACATCAGGTCAGGCTATACACCGGCCCCAGGGGGGCTACATCAGGTCAGGCTATACACCGGCCCCAGGTGGGCTACATCAGGTCAGGCTGTACACCGGCCCCAGGTGGGCTACATCAGGTCAGGCTGTACACCGGCCCCAGGGGGGCTACATCAGGTCAGGCTATACACCGGCCCCAGGTGGGCTACATCAGGTCAGGCTATACACCGGCCCCAGGTGGGCTACATCAGGTCAGGCTATACACCGGCCCCAGGTGGGCTACATCAGGTCAGGCTATACACCGGCCCCAGGTGGGCTACATCAGGTCAGGCTATACACCGGCCCCAGGTGGGCTACATCAGGTCAGGCTATACACCGGCCCCAGGTGGGCTACATCAGGTCAGGCTATACACCGGCCCCAGGTGGGCTACATCAGGTCAGGCTATACACCGGCCCCAGGGGGGGCTACATCAGGTCAGGCTATACACCGGCCCCAGGTGGGCTACATCAGGTCAGGCTATACACCGGCCCCAGGTGGGCTACATCAGGTCAGGCTATACACCGGCCCCAGGTGGGCTACATCAGGTCAGGCTGTACACCGGCCCCAGGGGGGCTACATCAGGTCAGGCTGTACACCGGCCCCAGGTGGGCTACATCAGGTCAGGCTGTACACCGGCCCCAGGGGGGCTACATCAGGTCAGGCTGTACACCGGCCCCAGGTGGGCTACATCAGGTCAGGCTATACACCGGCCCCAGGTGGGCTACATCAGGTCAGGCTATACACCGGCCCCAGGTGGGCTACATCAGGTCAGGCTGTACACCGGCCCCAGGTGGGCTACATCAGGTCAGGCTGTACACCGGCCCCAGGTGGGCTACATCAGGTCAGGCTATACACCGGCCCCAGGTGGGCTACATCAGGTCAGGCTATACACCGGCCCCAGGTGGGCTACATCAGGTCAGGCTATACACCGGCCCCAGGTGGGCTACATCAGGTCAGGTAGGCGTCAGCACTGTGTGGGGGTGTTGAGGGGAGGGGGTCCGTCGGCACTTTGGGGTGTCGGGGGAGGGGGGGTTTGCTCACTCAGCACTGTGGGGGTGTTGGGGGCTCTCTCAGCACTGTGGGGGTGTCAGGGGGGGCTTCGTCAGCACTGTGGGGGTGTTGAGGGGAGGGGTTGCTCACACAGCACTGTGCGGGTGTCGGGGGGGCTTCATCAGCACTGTGGGGGTGTCGGGGAGAGGGTTTGCTTACTCAGCACTGTGGGGGTGTCGGGGGGGTCCATCAGCAGTGGGGGGGGGCTCTGTCGGCACTGTGGGGGGGCTCTGTCAGCACTGTGGGGGTGTTGGGGGGGGGGGGTCCATCAGCACTGTGTGGGTGTCCGGGGGGGGGTCTGTCAGCACTGTGGGGGGGGCTCTGTCAGCACTGTGGGGGTGTTGGGGGTCCGACAGCACTGGGGGGGGCTCCATCAGCACTGTGGGAGGGGGGCTCTGTCAGCACTGTGGGGGTGCGGGGGGGGGGCTCTGTCAGCACTGTGTGTGTGTGGGGGGGGGGGGGGGCTCTGTCAGCAGTGTGTGTGTGGGGGGGCTCTGTCAGCACTGTGTGTGTGTGTGTGGGGGGGCTCTGTCAGCACTGTGTGTGTGTGTGGGGGGGCTCTCAGCACTGTGGGGATGTCGGGGGGGCTCTGTCAGCAGTGTGTGTGTGTGTGTGGGGGGGCTCTGTCAGCAGTGTGTGTGTGTGGGGGGGGGCTCTGTCAGCAGTGTGTGTGTGTGGGGGGGGGCTCTGTCAGCACTGTGTGTGTGGGGGGGCTCTGTCAGCACTGTGTGTGTGTGGGGGCTCTCTCAGCAGTGTGTGTGTGTGGGGGCTCTGTCAGCACTGTGTGTGTGTGGGGGCTCTCTCAGCAGTGTGTGTGTGTGGGGGCTCTGTCAGCACTGTGTGTGTGTGGGGGGGCTCTGTCAGCAGTGTGTGTGTGTGGGGGCTCTGTCAGCACTGTGTGTGTGTGGGGGGGCTCTGTCAGCAGTGTGTGTGTGTGGGGGCTCTGTCAGCACTGTGTGTGTGGGGGGGCTCTGTCAGCACTGTGTGTGTGGGGGCTCTCTCAGCAGTGTGTGTGTGTGGGGGCTCTGTCAGCACTGTGTGTGTGGGGGCTCTGTCAGCACTGTGGGGATGTCGGGGGGGCTCTCAGCACTGTGTGTGTGTGTGTGGGGGGGGCTCTGTCAGCACTGTGTGTGTGTGGGGGGCTCTGTCAGCACTGTGGGGGTGTGTGGGGGCTCTGTCAGCACTGTGTGTGTGTGGGGGGCTCTGTCAGCAGTGTGTGTGTGTGGGGGGGCTCTGTCAGCACTGTGGGGGTGTCGGGGGGGCTCTCTCAGCACTGTGTGTGTGTGTGGGCTCTCTCAGCAGTGTGTGTGTGTGGGGGCTCTGTCAGCACTGTGTGTGTGGGGGGGCTCTGTCAGCACTGTGTGTGTGTGGGGGCTCTCAGCACTGTGTGTGTGGGGGGGCTCTGTCAGCACTGTGTGTGTGTGGGGGCTCTCTCAGCAGTGTGTGTGTGTGGGGGCTCTGTCAGCACTGTGTGTGTGGGGGCTCTGTCAGCACTGTGTGTGTGTGGGGGCTCTCTCAGCAGTGTGTGTGTGTGGGGGCTCTGTCAGCACTGTGTGTGTGTGGGGGGGCTCTGTCAGCAGTGTGTGTGTGTGGGGGCTCTGTCAGCACTGTGTGTGTGGGGGGGCTCTGTCAGCAGTGTGTGTGTGTGGGGGCTCTCTCAGCAGTGTGTGTGTGTGGGGGCTCTGTCAGCACTGTGTGTGTGGGGGCTCTGTCAGCACTGTGGGGATGTCGGGGGGGCTCTCAGCACTGTGTGTGTGTGTGGGGGGGGCTCTGTCAGCACTGTGTGTGTGTGTGGGGGGCTCTGTCAGCACTGTGGGGGTGTGTGGGGGCTCTGTCAGCAGTGTGTGTGTGTGGGGGGGCTCTGTCAGCACTGTGGGGGTGTCGGGGGGGGCTCTCTCAGCACTGTGTGTGTGTGTGGGGGGGGGCTCTGTCAGCACTGTGGGGGTGTCGGGGGGGGGGCTCTGTCAGCACTGTGGGGGTGTCGGGGGGGCTCTCTCAGCACTGTGTGTGTGTGTGGGGGGGCTCTGTCAGCACTGTGGGGGTGTCGGGGGGGCTCTCTCAGCACTGTGTGTGTGTGGGGGGGCTCTGTCAGCACTGTGTGTGTGTGGGGGGGCTCTGTCAGCACTGTGGGGGTGTCGGGGGGGCTCTCTCAGCACTGTGTGTGTGTGTGGGGGGGGCTCTGTCAGCAGTGTGGGGGTGTCGGGGGGGCTCTGTCAGCACTGTGGGGGTGTCGGGGGGGCTCTGTCAGCACTGTGGGGGTGTCGGGGGGGCTCTCTCAGCACTGTGTGTGTGTGTGTGTGGGGGGGGCTCTGTCAGCACTGTGGGGGTGTCGGGGGGGCTCTCTCAGCACTGTGTGTGTGTGTGGGGGGGGCTCTGTCAGCACTGTGGGGGTGTCGGGGGGGCTCTGTCAGCACTGTGGGGGTGTCGGGGGGCTCTGTCAGCACTGTGGGGGTGTCGGGGGGGCTCTGTCAGCACTGTGGGGGTGTCGGGGGGGCTCTGTCAGCACTGTGGGGGTGTCGGGGGGGCTCTCTCAGCACTGTGGGGGTGTCGGGGGGCTCTCTCAGCACTGTGGGGATGTCGGGGTGGCTCCGTCAGCACTGTGGGGGTGTCGGGGGGGCTCTGTCAGCACTGTGGGGGTGTCGGGGGGGCTCTGTCAGCACTGTGGGGGTGTCGGGGGGGCTCTCTCAGCACTGTGGGGGTGTCGGGGGGCTCTCTCAGCACTGTGGGGATGTCGGGGTGGCTCCGTCAGCACTGTGGGGGTGTCGGGGGGGCTCTCTCAGCACTGTGGGGATGTCGGGGGGGCTCTCTCAGCACTGTGGGGATGTCGGGGGGGCTCTCTCAGCACTGTGGGGGTGTCGGGGGGGCTCTCTCAGCACTGTGGGGATGTCGGGGTGGCTCCATCAGCACTGTGGGGGTCCCTGCAGGTGGAGACGTCTCCCCCCCCCTGTACACATGGAGCTTACACTCTTCAGCCATTGTAGTGTTAATCTCCCCGCCCCGGGATGAGAGGGGCTCCGACCACCGATGGGCAGACTCCCCCTCCTCCTGTGTATTAAAACGATGATGTCAGCAGCCGCCAGCTCATTGTGGCCATCACAGCGGCAACACAATCCCTGTCAGGAATGCTGGGCCGCCCGCCATTTATATGGAAAACTGCACAACAATGGCCGCCCCTGGGAACGGGATGGTGACCCCGTGCCCCTCCGCCTCCTCCCTGCCAGCTATGAGGTCATCGCCTGTGAGACGGCACTACCGTGACATGGGAGAGGTCACGTAGGACAGATCACACGGCAGAGGTCATGTAGGACAGATCACACGGGAGAGGTCACGTAGGACAGATCACACGGGAGAGGTCACGTAGGACAGATCACATAGGAGAGGTCACGTAGGACAGATCACACGGGAGAGGTCACGTAGGACAGATCACATGGGAGAGGTCACGTAGGACAGATCACACGGCAGAGGTCATGTAGGACAGATCACACGGCAGAGGTCACGTAGGACAGATCACACGGGAGAGGTCACGTAGGACAGATCACACGGGAGAGGTCACGTAGGACAGATCACACGGGAGAGGTCACGTAGGACAGATCACATGGGAGAGGTCACGTAGGACAGATCACACGGGAGAGGTCACGTAGGACAGATCACACGGGAGAGGTCACGTAGGACAGATTACACGGGAGAGGTCACGTAGGACAGATTACACGGGAGAGGTCACGTAGGACAGATTACACGGGAGAGGTCACGTAGGACAGATCACACGGGAGAGGTCACGTAGGACAGATCACACGGGAGAGGTCACGTAGGACAGATCACACGGGAGAGGTCACGTAGGACAGATCACACGGCAGAGGTCACGTAGGACAGATCACATGGGAGAGGTCACGTAGGACAGATCACATGGGAGAGGTCACGTAATATACAGGAGACATATAGAATATACAGGAGACATATAGAATATACAGGAGACATATATAATATACAGCTGTACAGGAGACGTATAGAATAGACAGCTGTACAGGAGACGTATAGAATAGACAGCTGTACAGGAGACGTATAGAATAGACAGCTATACAGGAGACGTATAGAATAGACAGCTATACAGGAGACGTATAGAATAGACAGCTATACAGGAGACGTATAGAATAGACAGCTATACAGGAGACGTATAGAATAGACAGCTATACAGGAGACGTATAGAATAGACAGCTATACAGGAGACGTATAGAATAGACAGCTATACAGGAGACGTATAGAATAGACAGCTATACAGGAGATCTATATCTCCTGTATAGCTGTATATTGTATATCTCCTGTATAGCTGTATATTGTATATCTCCTGTATAGCTGTATATTATACACTCAGCGGCCACTTTATTAGGTACACCATGCTAGTAACGGGTTGGACCCCCTTTTGCCTTCAGAACTGCCCCAATTCTTCCTGGCATAGATACAACAAGATGCTGGAAGCTTCCTCAGAGATTTTGGTCCATAGTGACATGATGACATCACACAGTTGCCGCAGATTTGTCGGCTGCACATCCATGATGCCAATCTCCCGTTCCACCACATCCCAAAGATGCTCTATTGGATTGAGATCTGGTGACTGTGGAGGCCATTGGAGTACAGTGACCTCATTGTCATGTTCAAGAAACCAGTCTGAGACGATTCTAGCTTTATGACATGGCGCATTATCCTGCTGAAAGTCGCCATCAGATGTTGGGTCCATTGTGGTCATAAAGGGATGGACATGGTCAGCAACAATACTCAGGTAGGCTGTGGCGTTGCAACGATGCTCAATTGGTACCAAGGGGCCCAAAGAGTGCCAAGAAAATATTCCCCACACCATGACACCACCACCACCAGCCTGAACCGCTGATACAAGGCAGGATGGATCCATGCTTTCATGTTGTTGACGCCAAATTCTGACCCTACCATCCGAATGTCGCAGCACAAATCGAGACTCATCAGACCAGGCAACGTTTTTCCAATCTTCTACTGTCCAATTTCGATGAGCTTGTGCAAATTGTAGCCTCAGTTTCCTGTTCTTAGCTGAGCGGAGTGGCCCCCGGTGTGGTCTTCTGCTGCTGTAGCCCATCTGCCTCAGAGTTGGCCGTACTGTGCGCTCAGAGATGCTCTTCTCCTACCTTGGTTGTAACGGTTGGCTATTTGAGTCACTGTTGCCTTTCTATCAGCTGGAACCAGTCTGCCCATTCTCCTCTGGCCTCTGGCATCAACAAGGCATTTCCGCCCACAGAACGGCCGCTCACTGGATGTTTTTTCTTTTTCGGACCATTCTCTGTAAACCCTAGAGATGGTTGTGCGCGAAAATCCCAGTAGATCAGCAGTTTCTGAAATACTCAGACCAGCCCTTCTGGTACCAACAACCATGCCACGTTCAAAGGCCTCAAATCACCTTTCTTCCCCATACTGATGCTCGGTTTGAACTGCAGGAGATTGTCTTGACCATGTCTACATGCCTAAATGCACTGAGTTGCCGCCATGTGATTGGCTGATTAGAAATTAAGTGGTAACGTGCAGTTGGACAGGTGTACCTAATAAAGTGGCCGGTGAGTGTATATCTCGTGTATATTATATATCTCCTGTATAGCTGTATATTCTATATCTCCAGTACAGCTGTATATTATATATCTCCTGTATATTCTATATCTTCTGTATATTCTATATCTCCTGTATAGCTGTATATTATATAATATACAGCTATACAGAAGATATAGAATATACAGCTATACAGGAGATATAGAATATACAGGAGATATAGAATATTCAGAATATATATAATATACAGCTATACAGGAGATATAGAATATACAGGAGATATAGAATATTCAGAAGATATATAATATACAGCTATACAGGAGATATAGAATATACAGCTATACAGGAGATATAGAATATTCAGAAGATATAGAATATACAGCTATACAGGAGATATAGAATATACAGGAGATGTATAATATACAGCTATACAGGAGATGTATAATATACAGCTGTACACGAGATGTATAATATACAGCTGTACACGAGATGTATAATATACAGCTGATGTATAATATACAGCTATACAGGAGATGTATAATATACAGATGAGATATATAGAGGTATACAGCTGCGGTCAGTGTGAATAGATCTGCCTGGTGCCTCATACCTCCCTCTCCCTGTAGGGTGAAGCTATATGAGGGGGTGGACCTGGTGGCGGACTCCGGAGTGGTCATAGACTCTACCATGCGCGGAGGACGACTCGGAGCCTTCTGCTTCTCTCAAGAAAATATCATCTGGTCCAACCTGCAATACAGGTGTAATGGTGAGTGTGAGCCTGTGGGGGGAGTCGGGGGTATAGCTGATCAAGTGACAGATGAGGGTGTAAAGATGGGGTAAGAGAGTGGTAAGTGTTGGGTGCCTTGGTTTGGGAGAGGGGTGTGGGCATGCCTTGGTTTGGGACAGGGGTGTGGGCATGCCTTGGTTGGGGAGAGGGGTGCGGGCATGCCTTGGTTTGGGACAGGGGGTGGGCATGCCTTGGTTTGGGACAGGGGTGTGGGCATGCCTTGGTTGGGGACGGGTGCGGGCATGCCTTGGTTGGGGACGGGTGCGGGCATGCCTTGGTTGGGGACGGGTGCGGGCATGCCTTGGTTGGGGACGGGTGCGGGCATGCCTTGGTTGGGGACGGGTGCGAGCATGCCTTGGTTGGGGACGGGTGCGGGCATGCCTTGGTTGGGGACATGCCTTGGTTGGGGACAGGTGCGAGCATGATTTGGTTGGGGACTGGTGCCGGCATGCCTTGGTTGGGGACGGGTGCGGGCATGCCTTGGTTGGGGACATGCCTTGGTTGGGGACAGGTGCGAGCATGATTTGGTTGGGGACTGGTGTGGACATGCCTTCGTTGGTGAGAGGGGTGTGGGCATGCCTTGGTTGGGGAAGGGTGCAGGCATGCCTTGGTTGGGGACAGGTGTGGGCATGCCTTCGTTGGTGAGAGGGGTGTGGGCATGCCTTGGGTGTGGATGGTATTAAGGGCATTTCTTGGTTGCTGTTGGAACAGGGGTGTGGGCACGCCTTGGTTGGGGACAGGGGTGTGGGCATGCCTTGGTTGGGGAATAGGTGTGGGCATGCTTTGATCGCTGTGGAATCACTGGACTGGCACTTTTCTCTCCTGGCAGACACCATTCCCGAGGACTTTGAGCCGTACAGACGGATTCTCCTGGAGGGGCGGGAATAACCCTGGCGCCCGTTCTTCCAGCCCACTGCTGTGCCACAGTCTGTGGTGACAATGCCCGGGGGCTCAGGACCCTCTATGTATGGAGACAAGTGGTGCCTCCATCCCCCATTTGGGGGAGACCACCTCATTATACATCTTTATGGGAAGACCAATATTGCTGGTGGTCTCCACGCTGCTAGTGCGGGTGCCACAACGACCGGTCCTGCTGGAGGGAGACGTTCTATGGACATAAGACTAGAACCTGCCTGCAGGTGGCGCCACCTCCCGCCATCCAACTCCGCAGCCAACAGCTCATAAAGTTTTTGAGTTTTTTTTTTTTTGTGTTGGTTTTGTGTGTGGTGTTTGGAGGTCCATCCTGCTGCCGCTGCCCGGTAATATGAGTGTGTATGTGTGTGTGTGTGTGTATATATATATATATAATATATATATATATATATGTATATATATATGTATATATATATATTTCAGTGAATGTGACTGATAACACAATCTTTCTCCCCCTCATGATTAGTGGTCGGGTAACACTATTTATTGTCACACTACTGTGTCTTCTCTTTTTACATCATAATGACAGTTTGAAGTCTTTTGTGGTAGTTGTGGATGAGGCTCTGTATGTTCTCAGATGATAAAGCCGCCTATTTTTCTTGGTTCCTGTATATTCCTGGTCTGTCCTGCATGAGCTGAGATTTCCCCAGAGTGGCTCAATGATACTGAGGTCAGGAGACTGAGATGGCCACTCCAGAACCATCACTTTGTTCTGTTGTAGGCACAGAGACGGAGGGGCGGCAGCCACAGAGGGCAGAGACGGGGGGCGGGCGGCCAAAGAGGGTAGACACGGAGGGGCGGCGGCCAAAGAGGGCAGAGACGGGAGGGGGGGGGGGCGGCCAAAGAGGGTAGAGACGGAGGGGGGGGGGGGGCAAAGAGGGTAGAGACGGAGGGGCGGTGGCCAAAGAGGGCAGAGACGGGGGGGGGGCGGCGGCCAAAGAGGGCAGAGACGGGGGGCGGCGGCCAAAGAGGGTAGAGACGGGAGGGGGGGGGGCGGCCAAAGAGGGTAGAGACGGAGGGGCGGTGGCCAAAGAGGGCAGAGACGGGGGGGGGGGGCGGCCAAAGAGGGTAGAGACGGAGGGGCGGTGGCCAAAGAGGGCAGAGACGGGGGGGGGGGGCGGCGGCCAAAGAGGGCAGAGACGGGGGGCGGCGGCCAAAGAGGGTAGAGACGGAGGGGCGGCGGCCAAAGAGGGCAGAGACGGGGGGCGGCGGCCAAAGAGGGTAGAGACGGAGGGGCGGCGGCCAAAGAGGGCAGAGACGGGGGGCGGCGGCCAAAGAGGGTAGAGACGGAGGGGCGGCGGCCAAAGAGGGCAGAGACGGGGGGGGCGGCCAAAGAGGGCAGGGACGGGGGGGGGGGGAGGGGGGGGGGGCGGCCCAAAGAGGGCAGAGACATTGAGCCACTCTGGGGAGATCTCAGCCCAGCTCATGCAGGACAGGCCAGGAATATACAGGAACCAAGAAGAATGGGAACATAAAGAGCCTCATCCACAACTACCACAAAAGATTTCAGGCTGTTACTGATGTTACAGGGGAAATACACGGGAACTGGGGGATGGGAACTACAACTACTGATCAGGGACATTGGGATGGTTTGGTTGTCATTATGATGTAAAAAGAGAAAACAGTGCCAATAAATGGCCGACCACTAACCAGGGCGTACCTGGCGTCACTCGACCACTAACCATGGCGTACCTGGCGTCACCCGACCACTAACCAGGGAGTAGCTGGTGTCACCCGACCACTAACCAGGGCGTAGCTGTCATCACCCGACCACTAACCAGGGCATACCTGGCGTCACCCGACCACTAACCAGGGCGTAGCTGGCATCACCCGACCACTAACCAGGGCGTAGCTGGCATCACCCGACCACTAACCAGGGCATACCTGGCGTCACCCGACCACTAACCAGGGCGTAGCTGGCATCACCCGACCACTAACCAGGGCGTAGCTGGCATCACCCGACCACTAACCATGGCGTACCTAGTGTCACCTGACCACTAACCATGGCGTAGCTGGTGTCACCCGACCACTAACCATGGTGTAGCTGGCGTCACCCGACCACTAACCAGGGCTTAGCTGGCATCACCCGACCACTAACCAGGGCGTACCTGGCGTCACCCGACCACTAACCATGGCGTACCTGGTGTCACCCGACCACTAACCAGGGCGTACCTGGCGTCACCCGACCACTAACCATGGCGTACCTGGTGTCACCTGACCACTAACCATGAAGGGGGGGGGGGGGTTGGGGAGATTGCGTTATCATTCATATTCTCTGGAAAAATAAACACAAAAAAGCAAAAATTCTGCTGGTCTATGTGAGCAACTGGAGGATAGCCTGAGTCCATGGCCTGGTGTGGGTACACAGGGAGAGCTGTGTGTGTGTGTGTGTGTGTATATATATATGTCTATGTATATATATATATATATATATATATATAGTATGGATGTATGTATAGAGAGAGAGAGGATGGCCTGGGATAGGTACACAGGGATATCAGTATATGTATATAGGTCCCGGTCACCATCATGTGGGGGACTGGATGCGTCACTTACCTGGGGAGATGGCACCAGGATATACTATGGGAAGAAGACAAGATGGCAGGGGCAGTGTACTGCTGGAGTCCTGGCATCATGTGGATTATAATAGCAGATTATAATGGGTCAGTTTCGGGCGGCAGGCCGGGGCCCTGAGCTCCAGGGGCCCCATGGCCACCCAAACAAACATACTTTCAGTGGTGTATTGTCTCCTGGATACAGTTGTGCCATGATTTGCAAAAAACTGCTGCTTTTTTAACACGATTTAGAACAAATGAAGGCATCATGACATTATCTATCCTGTACTATCAACACCAGGCTAGTGCTGCCATAGTTACAGTGGGGTGTGGGGGCCCAGAACTGGTGAACAGCCCGGGGCCTATGGTAAAGTTAATCCACCCCTGGTCTGGTCCATGAAAGCCGCACCTCACACCACACATGTCCGCCCATACCGCAGGGGACATCACAGGGCTATGGGGTCCGCCCATACTACAGGGGCCATCACAGCTATGGGGTCCGCCCATACCGCAGGGGACATCACAGGGCTATGGGATCTGCCCATACTGCAATCACAGGGCTATGGGGTCCGCCCATACCGCAGGGGACATCACAGGGCTATGGGGTCCGCGCATACCGCAGGGGACATCACAGGGCTATGGGGTCCGCCCATACCGCAGGGGACATCACAGGGCTATGGGGTCCGCCCATACCGCAGGGGACATCACAGGGCTATGGGGTCCGCCCATACCGCAGGGGACATCACAGGGCTATGGGGTCCGCCCATACCGCAGGGGACATCACAGGGCTATGGGGTCCGCCCATACCGCAGGGGACATCACAGGGCTATGGGGTCCGCCCATACCGCAGGGGACATCACAGGGCTATGGGGTCCGCCCATACCGCAGGGGACATCACAGGGCTATGGGGTCCGCCCATACCGCAGGGGACATCACAGGGCTATAGGGTCTGCCCATACTGCAGGGGCCATCACAGCTATGGGGTCCGCCCATACTGCAGGGGCCATCACAGCTATGGGGTCCGCCCATACTACAGGCGGCATCACAGGGCTATGGGGTCTGCCCATACTGC